>NC_142947.1:41283193-41298193 GCF_046866305.1 Octopus bimaculoides | reverse complement strand
GAGTAACGCTGCGATGGACTGGCGTCCCGTCCAGCTGCGGGGTGGGGGAACACATACGCCATAGAAACCGGGAAACCGGGCCCATGAGCCTGGCTAGGCTTTGAAAGGGCGACGTTTATCGTTGCTATAGGCAAAAGGCCTGAAATTTTGGGGGAGGGGACTAGTCGAAAGAACGAAAGGCAAAGTCGACATCGGCGGAATTTGAACTCAGAAGGTCGTGGAAGACGGAAATACCTCTAAGCATTTCGCCTGGTGTGCTAACGATTCTGCCAGCTCGCTGTCTTTGACAACCATGATAATGACAGCCATGTCAGCATTGGCAGCGACATACTATTAATAATATCAGCAACATTATCACCAGCAAGCGCAACATTAATAACAACGGCATGGACAATAACACAACATTGACAATATTAACAACATCGGCAGCAGTAACAAGAAGAACAACATTGACATTAATGACAACTGACAAAGTTGACATCAACAATGACAGCATGAAAACTTTTGGGAATAAAAGAAGAGAAAAAGAATGAAAGAGAAAATTGAATGAAATTGTAAAATGTCGAAAGAACTAAAGAAAGAAACGAAAGCGAAATATTAGGTTATGAAAGAGGAACGAACATTTAAGAGGAGTGTGGGAGGAAAGAGGGAAGAAAAGAAGAAAGAAAGAAAGAAGGTGGAAGAAAGAAAGGAAGAAAGAGGGAGAGAAAGAAAGAATGAAAGAGGGTGGAAGAAAGAAAGAAAGAAAGAGGGAGAGAAAGAAAGAATGAAAGAGGGTGGAAGAAAGAAAGAATGAAAGAGGGTGGAAGAAAGAAAGAAAGAAAGAGGGAGAGAATGAAAGAGGGTGGAAGAAAGAAAAAAAGAAAGAAAGAGGGAGAGAAAGAAAGAATGAAAGAAAGAAAGAGGGAGAGAAAGAAAGAATGAAAGAGGGTGGAAGAAAGAAAGAAAGAGGGAGGGAGAGAAAGAAAGAATGAAAGAGGGTGGAAGAAAGAAAGAAAGAAAGAGGGAGAGAATGAAAGAAAGAAAGAAAGAAAGAGGGAGAGAAAGAAAGAATGAAAGAGGGTGGAAGAAAGAAAGAAAGAAAGAGGGAGAGAAAGAAAGAAGTGGTAAAAGAGATTGGAAAAAAGAGAAGAACAGAGGACTAAAGAGATGAAAATTAATCACATAAAGAAGGAGAAGAACGAAGAAAGAAAGAGAGAACGAGAGGAGAGGAGAGGAGGTAGTAAGGGGACAAGAAATGCAAAGAAGGAATCGGTGAAGGAGGTTGAGTGGTAATGGTGGTGGGGGAAGGGGGTACGAAGTGTAATAAAGAAGGAGAGAATCAAAGAGATGGAGAGAGAAAGAGAGAGAGAGATTGTGCCTGTTAAAGAGACAATGAGAAAGAGGAAAGAAAGAAAGAATGGTGCAGAAAGAGGTAGGATGATGAGATAGAGAGAGTTTGAGAGAGGTAGGGAGATAGAGAGACAGAGAGATAGGGAAGTAAAGAGAGGTAGAGAGATAGGGAGATAGAAAGAGGTAGATAGATAGAGTTTGAGAGAGGTAGAGAGTTTGAGAGAGAGGAAAGGAGATAGAGAGAGGCAGGGGATAGAGAAATAGAGACAGGTAAGATGATAGAGAGATAGAGGTCGGGAGACAGAGAGAGTTTGAGAGAGGTAGAGAGATAGAGAGATGGAGAGAGGTTGGGAGATAGGGAGAGAGGAAAGGAGACAGAGAGAGGTAGAGGGATAGGGAGAGTTTGAGAGAAGTAGGAAGATAGGGACAGAGATAGACAGAGGCAGAGAGAGTTTGAGAGAGGTAGGGAGATAGAGATAGAGAGAGGTAGTGAAAGAGAAGTAGTAAAATAAGAAGATAGAGAGATAGACAAGGAAACAGAAAGAAAGAAAGAGAGAGAATTAAAGATAGGAAGAGAGAAAGAGAGAGAATTAGAGAGATAGGAAGAGAGAAAGAGAGAGATAGGAAGAGAGAAAGAGAGAGAATTAGAGATAAGAAGAGAGAAAGAGAGAGAAACACAGATGGAAAGGTAGAGAGGAAGAAAGATAGAGATACTGAGAGAAAGAGAGAGAGAGAGAGAGAGAGAGAGAGAGAGAGAGGTTGAAAGAGAGTGACGTAGAAAGTTGTGGATTTTGTTTAGCCCAAGGTCAACAGTTATTGTACAACCACCGTTACCACATTGTCGAACAAGTCCTTCCTTTTTTAAGGTACATGTGAGATAGATTGAGTTGCTATTTCAGGCAGGTTGATATACCACGTAGTGACTCCATCGCTTTTTGTACGAAGAGAAGAAATCTAATGAGAAAGCAGAATAAGGGATGAGGAAGTGGGTAGGTAGGAAGATGACAGCTAGGTAAATAGACATGTATGTATACATACCTATATATATATATATATATATATATATATATATATATAGGTAAGGTTGAGGAGGGTATTGGATTTAACTAAACCCAAAAGATACAGGTAATACACGATATATATATATATAGGTATATATATATATATATATATATATATATATATATATATATATATATATATATATATATATATATATATATATATATATATGTATACATATGTACATACAATATACACACTAACAAATGCACAATATCTATATTAAAATGAAATGCTAAATAGGAAGAAAGATAGACAGGTGTATGTGTGAGTATATATATATATATATATATATATACATACTTACATGTGTGTATATAGTGTGTGAGAGTATGCATGGGTGTATACATGTATGTATGTATGTGTATATATGTATATATGTATGTATATATAAATACATATATATGTATATATATGTATTTATACACACATATATATGTACATTTGTATGTATGTATATGTCTATGTTTGTGTGTATGTATGTGTATATATATATATATATATATAAATATATATATATATATATATATATAAATACAGTTAGGTAGAGAGAAAACTCGATAGATTCAGAGATAACAGATATTTAATGGGGGGAAAGTGAAAGTCAATGTGTGTGTGTGTGTGTATGCATGAGAAAAGAGATAACGTGGATTATATATATATATATATATATATATATATATATATATATATATATATATATATATATATAGATAGATAGATAGATAGATAGAGAGAGGGAGAGGGAGTAAAGACAACTATTTTGCTATATGTATTTGAAACTTTTGTGTTTTTTTTTTTTTTGACTTATTCTTGAAAAATGTGTCCCGTCAAAGGAAACGAGTGAAGGTGCCGGAGCAACATTGTTGGCAAAACAGCAACGTAAGGAGAACTACAAACGCAGCAACAGCTTATCAGCACCAACAAGCAGCAAAAACAGCAGCAGCAGCAGCGGTAGCAGCAGCAACACCATGCAAACACCAGCATCACCACTGCTATCACACCACCACCACCACCACCACCACCACCACCACTGCCGCTGCCACCGCCACCGCCAATATTAAAACCCACCACCACAACATCGCTATCACCACCACCAACATCACCACCGTCATCATCAACACCACCACCGCCACTGCCACTACCAACACCATCACCACCGACACCACCAGCAGCATCATCTTCCCCACCACTACCACGACTACTCCCCCCCAATCATCCCACCACTACCACCAACACGAACAACACCATCAGCAGCGTCACCTTCACCACTACCACAATTATGACCACCACCACCACCTTCACCAGCAGCACCACCACCACCAGCGCCGCCGCCCCCGTGCCGCCGCCGCCACCACCACCGCCACCACCACGTCTGGCACTACTACCAGAAGCTAACGGAGCGAACGTCTTCGTGGTCGCCCTACCTGTCAGAAATGACAGTCGAATCTCCAAATTTAAGGCCTACCATGTAATAAACTAGAAGGACACGTTGGATAGTGTAGTCTTGGATATAGTATATATGACAGCAATTTGGAAGGTCACGCTTGGAACGCTTCTGGTCGTAAATCTACTCGAACTTGGACTAGTCACAACCAGCAACAACAATGTTACGACAGGTACAACAACCGATTCACCGCAGCAGCCACTTCACGACGACGACGACCACCACCACCACCACCATTGTTTCCACTCAGCCTCCCCCCTTTCGCCACCATCACTGCCACTACGACAGGTATAACAACATTAGCAAGCCAGCAAGCAAGTAACGAACCACCACCACCACCACCACCATACAGGTATCCGACTAAATCAACCTCGGAAAGGCTCCAGATGTTTACAAGTGGCCCCTATCCCGAAAGCTGCCCTCTTGTATAATCCAACATAAATATAAGTGAAAAAAGTCATTTGACGGGGAGTGATAGAGGAAGAGAGATCGGCGGTCTGACGAGAAAGAAAGAGAGACAAAGAGAAAGAAGAGAAGGACGAAAGAAAAAGCAAGACAGATACTTAACTTGTTGGGGTTTCCGATTGCGCTTAGCTTTAATGGAGAAATTGGTCTTCATAGCTCTTCATAACCACTGGGCAGTGGTTAACTGTACGTCCGCTGGTTCGTCGATGTATCTCTCTTTCTCTCTCTCTTGCTGTCACTTCACACTTCTGTATCTGTCTTTCTTTTTTAACCTCTCTCTTTCTCTTTCTCTCTTTTTCTCATAGGAACTGGACACCGAAACACATACACGGGCATACACATACACACACATATATACACACACGCGTGCATACAGGCATACGCACACGCATACACTCACATGCGGATAGAGGTATATTTATACAGAGAGGTTGGTTGGTCGTTTAGTTAGATTGGTGGAGGATAGATGTAGATAGATTAATAGATAGCGTTGGAAAAGCGAAAGACCCGTACGTAAATGGAGAAACAGAGTCATACTCAGAAAGACCAACGTACAAGTAGACAAGCTAAATAGATAGATAGATAGATAGATAGATAGACACGGACACTTGGGCGGATTGAGAGGTATATATAAGAAGGACACAAATTTATAGCTGGATTGCTAGATAGACAAACAGATAGACAAACAGCTAGATAGAATGATAGATCAATTGAATGATAGAGAGAATGATGGACAGACAAACATAGATAGAAAGGTAGATAGATAGATAGATAGAATGGTAGACAGACCGATAGATGAAATGACAGATTAATAGATAAACTGATAGAAATGACAGATAGATTAATAGAATGATAGATATATTAACAGATAAATAGATAAGCAGACAGACACAGATAGATAGATAGATAGATAGATAGATAGATAGATAGATAGATAGATAGATAGATAGATAGTTTGATTGATTGATTGATAGATAGATAGCAAAAATTGATAGAGTTACAGATAAACGGAGAGTGAGACTGGGAGATAGACAGATAGGTAAAAATCTCCAGCGTTCGTTTGTGTAGACTGACTGAAGGCAGCCGATACAATAGTGTTTTAGCCTACAGGATAGAGGAAGGAACGTGTCGTTGTTTCCCCCCCGTCTGGAACACTTACCCCCTTCCTCTCTACCGCTTTACTCTCCGTCATACTCTCTACCTAGGTCCTACCCAATCTCCTCCCGTTGTCTCTCCTTTGTGTGCACACTCAAACACACACATACACACACACACACACTCATACACACGCGTACATGCGTCTGTTCATTGACATAAACATTTAGGCACACACCATACATGCACATACACACACAAGCGCACACATGCGTATACATATATGTTGATATATAGGTGTATATCTCTTAATCTGGTATATATACTCTTAAATTTAAGTGGATATATGTGGATACACACCGCACACACACACACACACACACATCCACAAATATATATATATATATATATATATATATATATATATATATATATGTATACATATATATACATATATATACATATATGTATATATATATGTATATATGTGTGTATATATGTGTATATATATACACACACACAATTCACAAAATTTTAATATATGTATATATATATATATATACACACACACACACACAAATTCATCATATACATACACGCATACAAACATGCATACATACTTAAATACGCGCTCTCACACACACACACATGCACATACATATATATATATGTGTGTGTGTGTGTGTGTATGAATTGATATAGGAATGTGTGTTTATGTCGGAATGTGTGTTTGTCCATTGTTCCATCTTACTCTTACCTTCTCTCACTTTGACAATATACCCTCCTCCTACCACCACCCAACGAAATTGTTTTGCTTAATTCCCCTCTTCTCTCTCTTCCTCTCCCTCTCTATGCGGTTCTTACTCTATCATCATTCACATTTCTGCCTGTTATATCTGTCTCTCTCTCTCACTCCCTCTTTACATCTTATTATATCTTTTTCTCTACCCCACAGTTTTTCCACTTCTACACCTGCTTTGCGTCCCTCCCCCTCTCTCTCACTCCTTTCAACCCACCACCCCCTTAACTCTCGCTACCAAAATCCCCTCTCTTGCATCTCTTACACCCCTCTTCCTAACAAGCTCACACACACATACTCTATCCTATTCCCTCTTCCTCTCTACCCCCCTCTCTCTCTCTCTATATATATATCTTTCTCTCTCCGTCCCGCTCATTTCTATCGCTTGGTGGTTCTTCTTTCTTTCACTCCTTGTTCTTTTTTCCCCTCTCTCACACCATCCCTCTCACCTGTAGCCTCCCCTCTCTATTTCTCTTACACAATCTCTAACTACTCCCGTGTAACTCCTATACGCTCTACTAGTTTATCTCTTGTAACGCTTTACACCTGTCGCTCGGTCCAGCTTAACACACACACACACACGCTCTCCTACTTCCTCACTCTATATAAGCCTGTTTTCCTTTAATCTAATATACCCCCTCCCTCCAAATTACACATGGGTATTCACTCAATCCACCTTTCTCTCTTTCTTCCCCTCTCTCTCTCTCTCTCTATCTATCTATCTACCTCTTTCATACGCATATGTTCTCTCTCAATCTCGACTGCGTCCACTCTCCCTCCTCCTCCTCCTCCTCTCTCTCCTTTGCTATTCTGTCAATCTCACCCACCTTTATTTAACTGTCCAACTTTTCCTCCCCTTCCTCTGACTGGCACTCGTCGGCCTCCTTCTACACTCGTCCATACCTCGCGCTTATATGTAGTTGTGTGACTGCGTCCGTATGCGTTGCGTTTGTATGTGTGTGTGTGTTTGTGTTCATGTGTCTGCTATGAATGTGTGTGTGTGTAATGTAAAGGTGTAATAATAGCTTTCTCGTTAAATTAGCTTCGCTCTGCCTGGTCCTTTCCAAAATTTTCTCGTTGGACGTCACAACCATGACAAACTACCACCACAGGCATCACCACCACCACCACTACTAGAACAAGAACTATAACACCAATAACCACCATCACCACACCAACCACAACTATCACTGCCGCCACCACCACCAACACCACCACCACCACCAGAAATACTATCACTATCACAGTCAGCCCTTCTCCTTTTCCCTCACCTCTTTTCCTCCTCTACCACCACCATCTCCCTTCTTCTTCCCCATCACCCCTTACTACTATACTACTTCTACTAAACCTCTACCACCACCACCAAATAATAGCCAAACCTTCTCCGAGTCAAAGCACACCACTATGAACAAAGAGTATACAGGATAATGTGGTCCAAGCTATTCTAAAAAAGTAGGGATGGTCATGTCAAGATTGTCTTCCATTATATACACTTGTTTAATCGACGTGGGACGCGAGGTTAAACAACAACAACAACAAGAATACCACTAATGTCACCATCATATATATATATATATATATATATATATATATATATATATATACTTCGGTTGACATTTTAAACCTCGCAGCATGCCTGCAGGAATTTAAGAGCTCGCGTCTCTGATTCAATGCATGTTTATCCTGGGACAGGATGAAGAACTTTTCTGAGAGGCAAAGATTACATTCTATAGGTCTTCTATAAGCTCCATGTTTGTATAATGGTGTTTTTTTCAAAATTGTCCGGCTGATATTAAAAGGATTGGTGTCATTTTCCTTCAATTGCTAGGCATGTTTTTCAAGACTTGTTGCTGTCCTATTCTCGGGGTATCGGAAAGAATTTCGATGGGAATAAAACTGAGTCTTGAATTAATTCTCCGAAGCCCCTGTGTAAGTTTTATATTCTTGTGAGCCATCTATTTGCACTTTAGCTCTATAAGCAATTCATATTTCAAGACATTTACCTTCTAATGGACAGGAAGTCTTATCTTTGAAATTGCAGTTCCTCAGATTAGATTCGGTACTGAGGTTGTTTGTAATAATTTTTGTGGTATTCTGATTAATAAAAGAGGTGAAGTTTTTTGCAACAAGAATAGCTAACCTTCAGTGTTCTCCTATTGAATATTCTATAATTCTATAATTTTAATTATTCCCTACCTATATTAGTATTTACGGCAATATTAAATGTCGGATTAAACCACAAAACTTTTCTAGTTCTAGTTCTATGTGGTCTATTATTGTTAGAATTAATTTGACTATACTGGATCTTCTCTGAGAATCCACCTTTCCTTAATGCATTTTTATAATACGGCGCGGCATTTTGAAATGCTACCTTATCTGAAGATGATATTCGCCTTCCTATATTACTAACTAGGTTCTTAAGAATTACGGATGGGTGATTTGATTCTTTGCTCATATAACATAGTTTATTTAACTCATGGCCGTTTAAATTACAAGTGACTATAAGACAATCATTCCTGTATAATCCTGTATCTATAAAAGGGAATTCTAGATGCAGGTTATGCAAAATATAAGTTCCTATAAGCATACACAACTCCGTCCCATCGTATGATCCCATCAGTACATCGAATAGAGAATCCCCACTCTTTTTGACCCAGGTGGAATCATTATAAAAAAAGGAGGGATTTCCTTGCATGTAGGATAATATCTATTTCTGAGCTATCGATGGTGACATACTGCTTGGCGAAGTTTAATGCTTTTAGAAACAAAAGCCTAGATATTGACGGGTAAAATTCAGCAATATCGAACTGCGTAAATCTGCAGTTATGCTTATGGCTAATCGCTTTGAACCAATCTATCACTGACTTGCTATTTTTCCAAATCCGTAAATTTAATTCACTATTTAATTTGCTTAAAATACGATCTAAAATATATTTGCTAATAATGTCTATTTCAGTTTTAGCTGGGTTAATTAGTCTACATTTAGGGTTTCTATTGAAATTTGCTTTGTTGTCTTGCAAGGTAATAAAGGGTTGGCGTTGGGGGAGGTATTCTATCCTTATAGTAAAGATTGATAACATGGTAAAGGTTGTAGTAAGATAACATAGTAAGATTGACATGTTATGATAACATAGTAAAAATTGATAAAGATAAAGTAAAGATAACATAGTAAAGATTGATAACATGGCAGTCCTGGTTTAGGACTAATGTTGCTGTACTTTAGCCCCATATAAGGACACAGATCGTGCCGTATAGCGAGCTGGAGACGATGTCTCCAGGGATTAAATTACAGCAACATTCGTCCTAAACCAGGACTGCCATGTTATGTTGGCAAACAATCTTTACTACAAAGTACTGTTGCTGAATATCTCACGTTGTGAGATTTAGAAATAGTAGTATTCTATCCTATCACTAACTTTAAGATTGTTAGCAATTCTTCTTGCCTCCAAATTTACCTCTTTATATAAATTCGTGTTATCTTTTTTGTAGATGTCTGTAATGCTGTTCGAACGTAGACGTTTATAAACATCTTTGTCAACCGCGTATAAGTTTTTTTGTTTCGCTGGAATTTACGAAGATTTTATCCGAGTTTTTTATGTCTCTAATTGTTTTCCTTCGTATTTCTCTGGAGTGGGTTGTTGAATTTGCGAAATTTAATTCTTGTAATAAGCTCGAAAAGGTCTTTTTCAAAGGCTTCAAATTTCGAAATAGGTCGTGGATTTTTAGAAGATTTAAGGCCATTTGTACATGATAACACTTCCAATCAGTTAAGTGTTATCATGTATTATTATTATTATTATTATTGTTGTTGGTTGTTGTTGTTATTATTATTATTATGTATATATCTATGAGTATGTATATGTGTAGATGAATGTATTTGTATATAGTTATATACATCAATGTATTTGTTTTGTGTTTAGGTCTGTGTGTATATATATATATATATATATATATATATATATATATATATGTGTGTGTATATATGTGTGTGCGTATATGTATCTGTGTATGTATATGTGTATGTATATGTATGTATATGTGTTTTGATATATATATATACATGTTTGTATATGCTTATTTGTATGTATAAGTGTGTGTATATATACGTGTATAAGTGTATATATGTATATATATGTGTGTATATATGTGTATGTATGCATGTGCTTGTGTATATAATTCTTTATATATGTGTGCATGTCTATGTAGATGTATGCGTATATGTGTATATATATATATATATATATATATATATATATATATATATATATGCTTCTGTATATTTTCATGTATCTATGTGTATGTATGTAAAAAAATCTGTATATATGTATATGGACATGTGTTTCTGCATTTGTATATATGTATGTACGTTTATGTGTATATATGCATATATATGTATATGTACATACATTTGTGCATTTATTTTGTACACATGTTTATTACATAATGGATAATTAAGATACTGAAGGTAACATTAAATATACCTAAATGTATGATTATTTATTTACTTATTTATATTTGTTTATCATTATGATGAACGATCTATATAAGTTCCTTATTTTAACTGAATTTTATTACTTGAGGTAAAATATGTTTTTTTATTTTTAATTTTTATACTGAATCCTTTGTAAGTTTCTTGTATTGAGACTTATTCTGAATTCTATATTCTGTATTATTGAGACTTATTCTGAATTCTATAATAAGGTAGACATTTATAAAAAAAAATTTAGTAGATTAATTCATAGTATTTCGTATTCAGTGAAAATATTTGTATTTACTGTAAAATACATGATTATATTCGTAGTGAAATATTAATTATAGATTTCAAATAAGCTAGCTTCATTATACTAAACGATTATACTTTATAAATACATTGATTTAATTTATTAATCAGTGATAATAATAATGATAATAATAATATATAAATAATTCTACATTACGCCATATTGTGTTCAAAAACATTTACTTCTATGTACGCATTTCTGTTTTTTTTTTTTTTTTTTTGTTTTCAAATAGCTAATTCATTTATAACTGTATACAATTTTATTTACAAAAATATATTTTTTTCCTCTGATAAACTAAGTAATTTAGTATTTGTTCTAGAAATTGTTTGTGCCAGTATGAATAAGTAAATTACAACAATCATTATATACAATTATATATTTTCGATTAATTGTAAATTGTAAATATGTGTATTAATTATGATACAAACTAAGCTCAATAATTCTAGTAATTTTTCATAATATTGTATACTTTATAGCTTGTATTCTTGTTGCAACATTCTAATATCGCTTTAAATAGAAACAAAGGTGACAAAACAATTTTGGAAGGCATTACACCAGCATGGCCGTGATCCAATGAGTGAAACAAGACGATGACATAAAGTACCAGATAAATACTCTTATCGACAAACCCCATTATTCAGCTTGTGCCGAAATCAGAAACAAGAACAACAATAATAATAATCCTTTCTATTAAAGGCAACAAACCTAAAATTTGGGTGAGGGGACTAGTTGATTACATTGGATCCAATACTAAATTGGGAACTCTTTTACTTGTTTCAGTCATTTGACTGTGGCCATGCTGGAGCACCGCCTTTAGTCGAACTAATCGACCCCAGGACTTGTTCTTTGTAAGCCTAGTACTTATTCTATCGGTCTCTTTTGCCGAACCGCTAAGTTACGGGAACCTAAACACACCAGCATCGGTTGTCAAGCGATGTTGGGGGGACAAACACAGACACACAAATACACACACACACACACACACACACACACACACACACATATATATATATATATATATATATATATATATATATATATATATATATATATATATATATATACATATACATATATACGACGGACTTCTTTCAGTTTCCGTCTACCAAATCCACTCACAAGGCTTTGGTCGGCCCGAGGCTATAGTAGAAGACACTTGCCCAAGGTGCCACGCAGTGGGACTGAACCCGGAGCCATGTGGTAGATAAGCAAGTTACTTACCACACAGCCACTCCTGCGCCTATGGTACTTAATTTATCGACTCCAAAAGGATAAAAGACAATGACGACCTCGGCAGAGTTTGATCTCAGAGCGTGAAGACAGACGAAATGCCGCTAAGCGTTTTACCGTGTGTGTTAATGATTCTGCCAGCTCGCCACCCTAATAATAATGATAACAACAGCAGCAACAACAACAACAAACTGGACCCGTGGAAACTTCACGGAAAATATAAAGAATGTAAGAATCTGTAAATTGTATGCTGGTGCCATGAGAAATGTTTCGATATTGTGACAGTCACAGAATATAGAAAGAAGTGTAAAACAAATAATTATATAATCCAAGCAAAATATCTGTTATGCAAACGTAGACAGAATTACCATTTAGCCTTAGAATACATCGTCCATATTCAAAGAATCTTCTTGGTTTGGTGGTATGGAATACTCTTCTGGTATTCTTTTATTTTTTTACTTGTTTCAGTCATTTGACGGTTGCCATGCTGGAGCACCGCCCTTTAGCCGAAGAAATCGCCCCCTGTACTTTTTCTCTGTAAGCCTGATGCTTATTCTATCAGTATCTTCGGACGAACAGCTAAGTTACAGGGTCGAAGACACACCAACATCGGTTGTCAAGCGAAGCTGGTGGGGGTGACAAACACGGACACAAACACACACACGTGTATATATATATATATATATATATATATATATATATATATATATATATATATATATATATATATATATATATATTTATATGACGGGCTTCTTTCAGTTTCCGTCTACCAGATCCACTCACGTGACTTTGGTCGACCCGAGACTATAGTAGAAGACACTCTTTAAAGTATAGAGTTGAATTTCGTGTATCCATCTGTTGGTAACTTTTCTCCCCAACCCATTTTGTAGGGGGTATTACCCATCTTTCTGGGCTCTTTTTGTAGCTATACTCCGTTCTAAATTTGTATTAGTTTTTGTATGAAAAAAAAGTGGGGAGAGGGACTTGTTTGTAGTTTGTAAAGAAAACGTTAAACGTGTCTGAATAAATAAATAAAAGCATGGTCTTTTCATCCGACTGAAAGACATGAATAACTAGAAAAGCACTCGGAGAGCGCAGACCTCCGCCATGCAGCTCATTTTAAGATAGATACGCGAGTAAAATTACTAACAAAAAACGAAAATAAACTTTGGAAGCAGCAACGCCACCATAAGTTACGTGGAAACGATGAACGTGTTTTCAAGGGAGATAATCAAAGAACATAACATTGTAGTACTTCATGTAAAGTAAATATAACAAATGAAAAATCCTTCAAGAATCCATAAAAATTCTAGGTTCACTACCAAAATTTCATCATCTGTTCCTTGTGTCATTACCAACTTTTTCTGTAAGTTTCATCAAATACCGTTCACAAATTGTTGAGTTATTTTGCACACAGACGGACAGACAGACAATCCAACGCCGATGAAAACATAACCTCTTTCCTTGGCTGAGGTAACTATCAAGCAAGGCGAATAAGTACCGGGGGTGAGGGAAATAAGCGAGAACTAACACTCGATCCTTCTAGAACTCTCTCTTTTCATTACTAAATGTCTTTCCCTCTTCTTCATTGTTAAAAGTAAAGAACCTAAAAAGGATCGATCGTATTTCAGTTTAATTGTCATTTTAAATGACGGAAGCTTTCCTTTTTCTGTTTCTATCGCTTCACTCCTTTTCTCTACGGTTAAGAGAGTAAAGGTGCGTGGCTCAGTGGTTAGGCGTGTTAGGCCCACGATCGTAAAGTCATGAGTACGATTCCCGGTGGTGCGCTGTGTTCTTGAGCAAGGTACTCTGCTTTACTTTGCTGCAGTCTACTCAGCTGGCAAAAATGAGTTGTAGCTGTAATTGAAAGGAGCCATCCTTGTCAAATTCGTGCGAGGTTGACTCTCCATGAGAACTGCGTTATGGTAGGCATGTCTGTGGAGTACTCAGCCACTTACGCGTTAATTTTAAGAAGAAATAATTGCTACTCCCTGAGAACTACAATAAGGCTACGCATGTCCGTGCAAGTTAATTTTATCCTCGTGTGGTAATGAAAAGTGAAAGTGTCATCCAATATTTGCTGTTGTTATTTGTGTTTGATTTGACAATGTATCTATATATCAACTTTTCATTCGATCTATGTATCTACTTTTCTTTCGATCTATGTATCTACTTTTCTTGCGATGTATGTATCAGTCTACCCTGAAAATACTGATAAACATTTAAAAAGAAAAAAAAAACGTCACCTTCCTTTGAATCACCACTCACTGTCTCTTTCACTCTCTGTCTTTCTCACTTCCTCTATGTCCCTCCCCTCTCTCCCGTTTTGCCACTCACTTCAACTATACCTCCTCTGCTTACCACCTTTTATTTCTTTTTCTTTTGGACCTCTCCCTTCAAACTTTTTACCTCTTCCTTTGAAGTAAGTGTGACACACGCCACAGGTACGTACGTAAAAATACAAAAGGTTAACGTATTAATATTATTGATAATGATAATAATGATGATGATGATAATAAAAATAATAATAATAATTATGATAATAATAATGATGATAATGATAATAATGTTTATTATTATTATTATTATTATTATTATTGAGTGAGAGAGCAGTGCATGCCATCAAAGTGACACTGGGGTAAAGTATACGAAACTTAGTATACCCATCGTGACTACCCGTCTGATAAGAGTACACAAGGTACATACATCACAACCACGTGCGCACGACATGGTGATCTCATATCACGATAAACAGCGCATGATCCTCGCAGGTGGGGCCGCAGTTA
>NC_142947.1:41275693-41280693 GCF_046866305.1 Octopus bimaculoides | reverse complement strand
CACACACATATATACACACATACATATATATATATATATACATATATACGATGGGCTTCTTTCAGTTTCCATCTACCAAATCCACTCACAAGGCTTTGGTCGGCCCGAGGCTATAGTGGAAGACACTTGCCCAAGGTGCCACGCAGTGGGACATATATATATATAAAATAATATAAATAATATATATATCTGTGTGTGTGGAGGCGCGTGGTTTAGTGGTTAGGGCGTCAGCACCATGGTAGTAAGATTGCTGTTTCGTTTCCTGGACCGGGCGGCGCGTTGTGTTCTTGAGCAAAACCCTTCATCTCACGTTGCTCCAGTCCACTCAGATGACAAAAATGAGCAACGCTGCGATGGACTGGCGTCCCGTCCAACTGGGGAAATCATACGCCATTGAAACCGGGAAACCGGGCCCATGAACCTGACTAGGCTTTAAAAAGGGCGCATTTAGTTTTTAAATTATATATAAAAAACGTGAACAAAATGAAAAACGGGAACATCAAGAAACAAAAACATGGGAAACGAACTTTTCTTCCGAACAACGAAAGAAACAAATAGAGAAACAAGAAGGCAACATAAAGAACAATCCCTTCATTAGTTGTCCCTTGTTTTATCTACTCCGCGTTTCAAACGTAGGGACAAGACGCGACTTTGTTAAAACAGTTGTTCCCGCAAAGCAAATTAAATAAAATTTGGGATTTTGCGGAGGGTCAAAATTGGTAATAAAAACAGGACAGTAAGAACAAAACAGTGAAAACAAACGGTAAGGGCTGTTAAGCCATAACGAGGTAAAGTGGTTAACGCTGGAGAAAGAGCTATTACAGGAGACAGGCAAATGTAGGTCTTGTTTCTTGTAAAGCAACGACGAGTTTCTTTCAGTTTCCGTCTACCGGATCCACTCACACGGCTTTGATCAACCCGAGGCTATAGTAGAAGACACATACATATCCAAGATGTCACTCAGTGGGACTGAACCCGGGACGGTACTTTTTGGCTACTTCACTCTCATTTAAAAAATGGGTTATCTCCCCCGTTTTACGAGAAATATCGGTACACACACACACACACACACGTACATACGTATGTGTATATATGTATGAATGTTTATGTGTGTATACATCAAAATATATATTTACAAATATATATATGTATATATATATGTGTGTGTGTTTATACGTACATGCAGAAACTATTATGGCTAACGGCGCATTGATAAATTTCAAAACATGGTTCCTGTTTTGTCTTTTAATTGTTTATATTTTGCCATAAAATTGTTGCTGTATTTTCATATATTCTTTCTGAATTTATCTTTAAAATTTACAATAGATTGAAAACAAATGAATAATAAACACAAAACCACATTTAAAATATAACACAAAAAATCGTAATAAAATTTCTTTCTTTACCGATACTTGCCAAACGTAATCATTATTCATATTTCATTAATCGTATTAATGTTCCACAGGCATTGGTATCTGTCTTCCATAAGTGGCTATAATGCTTCGATGAAAACATAGTTTCACGTACCTTCACTACACATAGACTCTTCTGAATCATAGCAAAAATATGAAAGTAAACGTGCACTTTAACATTTCAAATGCATCCCTTTTGTTGCATCCTATCTATTTAATGTTTCACCAACTTCTTTGTAATATGGAACTTTTACATTGTATACACGGTGTTCAAAATGTCTCTCCACAGTAAGTATTTTATTGCAAAATATATATTTATAAGATGGTGTAAGACTACAAAAGAATATTTTAGACTTTACAAGACTTTAAAAAATTTTATAAGAGGTGTTGAAAGCCAAGAATGTGTCTTGTATGTTATTTAATATACTCTCCGTGGAGGTGCGATGGCCCAGTGGTTAGGGCAGCGGACTCGCGGTTTCGATTCCCAGACTGGGCGTTGTGAGTGTTTATTGAGCGAAAACACCTAAAGCTCCACGGGACTCCGGCATGGGATGGTGACGAACCCTGCTGTACTCTTTCACCACAACTTTCTCTCACTCTTACTTCCTGTTTCTGTTGTGCCTGTAATTCAAAAGGGTCAGCCTTGTCACACTGTGTTACGCTGAATATCCCCGAGAACTATGTTAAGTGTACACGTGTCTGTGGAGTGCTCAGCCACTTGCACGTTAATTTCACGAGCAGGCTGTTCCGTTGATCGGATCAACTGGAACCCTCGTCGTCGTAATCGACCAACACATTGACCAAATAATTGAATCGTTGGTAAAAAAAAAAGGAATGAAATTATGTTTATTTACTTGTTTGAACAGGATCTCATTTAATTCAAACAGCTGTACAGAAATTGCTTCTTAGAAGAGATAATTGAGGTGGTCTTGCATGGGCACAGGCGTGGCTGTGTGGTAAGGAGTTTGCTTCTCAACCACATGGTTCCGATTTCAGTCCTACTACGTGGCACTTTGCGCAAGTGTCTTTTACTATGTCTTCGGAGCGACCAAAGCCTTGTAAGTGGATTTGGTAGACGGAAGCTGAAACAAGACCGTCGTAAATATATATATATATATATATATATATGCGTGTGTGTGTGTGTCTTTGTATCCATGTTTGTCTCACCACCACTTGACAACCGGTGTTGGTGTGTTTGCCTCCTCGTAATTTAGTGATTGGGTAAAAGAGGCCGATAGGATAAGTACCGGGCTTAAAAAGCAAGAAGTGCTGGGGTCGATTCATTCATTCATTCGACGAAAAATTCAAGGTGATGCCCCAGCATGGCCGCAGTATAATGAGTGAAACAACTAAAAAGTAAAAGAGTTTCTCAAGATGGGGTCCTGAAAATCAAAGGACTCTATAAAAAGATTCTGGGATCACACGATATAAGATTGCGTTTTATAAAATTTTACCGAAATACATTTTATAAATCATAGTATTCACCATTTTCAAAATAACAAATTATTACACATTATTCTTTGACTTGAATAAATTTTCCCTGAAATAATAATATTGGTTTCACGTAATGCTGAGTGATTAGATATAGGTCCATGATTTTTGGAAAAAAATCATAAACGGGTTCTGTGACAAAATAAGTTTGGAAGCTACTGGTCCAATATACAACGGCATACTCTCTGGCCTGGTGTGCAGTAGAAGAGCGTTCCCGGTTCTCTTTGAAGAATCAATAACAATATCCAACTATGTGCTTTGTATGGGCATCACATTTGTTCAGTGATGCCTTTATTACTTTTGAAGTTGAAGAATATTTATTGCCATAGAGTTCTTTACATTATTCCGCTTCATATTGCTACAATGAATATCTCTTTTTTTAAAATCAGATATTATCTCTTCAGCATTGATCTTAAAGAGTTGTGGTGGAAATAATACGTAAAAGCAAGACGAATATTAAAATTACATTTTATTTTGATAAATATATTACGAATAATAGACATGTTTATATGTATGTTTTTTTCGTATGATTATATGTATGTATATATGTATGTATGTATGTGTGTGTATGTGCATGTATGTATGTATGTATATATGTATATATGTATGTACGTATGTACGTGTATGTATGTGTGCGTATGTATGTATTTCTGATTGTATGTATGTATGTGTATGTATCCATTATGTGTGTGTATGTATTTATGTATGTATGTGTGCGTATGTATGTATGTATATATGTATGTATGTATGTATGAGTGTATATGTGTGTATGTATGTATGTATGTATGTATGTGTATATGTATGTATGTACGTATGTACGTATGTACGTGTACGTATGTATGTGTGCATATGTATGTATGTATGTACGTATTTCTGCTTGTATGTATATATGTATGTATGTGTGTATGTATGTACGTGTATGTGTGTGTGTATGTATTTGTGTATGTATGTATATCTGCTTGTATGTATGTATGTATGTGTATATATGTATGTATGTGTGTATGTGTATGTATGCACGTATGTATGTGTACGTATGTACGTGTGCGTATGTATGTATATGTGTATGTACGTATGTCTGCTTGTATGTATGTAGGTAGGTAGGTAGATAGGCATATACGTATGTATGTATGTCACTGTTCAGTTTTATTTCAAGATTTCTTGCCAAGAGGGAAAGAGTCGGTTTCTAACCTAGATCCAAGGCTCCTTCATTGAAATTTCAACATTAACAACAGAATATGTATGTATGTATGTTACGTATGTGTGTATGTATGTATCCAACTATTAGGTCCTTTCCAGGTGTCTTCCCATTCTGCAGTTTGCATACTGTTATAGCAAAGGTTTTTGCATCAGTTTTGTATGTTTTACTGTTAGTGTTGGTACATTTTTCTGTCTCAACTGTATTTAAACATGATGCATTCAGGCTGAAATCCCTCTTTTCATTCCAAATTTTTGACCAGAATGTTTGTAGATCTTCTTGGGAGTGAGCTTTCTTAATGGTAATATTTTCCGTCCTCATCTCTCTGCATAATACTTGTGGGTTGGAAACAAACTTGTGATTGATACTGGCTCGCTCAAAAATTCGCATGCCATAGCGGAGTTTCTCGCTCATCGACCTGAGTTCATGTTTTAAAGTGATTAGCTTTCCCTCAAGAGCTCGGTATGAAGTGTTGCCATAAAGTCTCATTAATTTTTGTCTAAGGTAGAGTTGGTGAGGTGTAAACTCATTTTCTCCTTACGTTTTGTTGCTGTAGTTAACCAGCCAAAATGGCGGCTCACGTTATTGATGTTTACTTCAAGTTTTGTTTTCCATCTAGGTTGTTTCCGTTTAGTAATTTCGTTACTTTGTTCACTGTAGATTTCTCCTAGGTGTCCTTTAAGAGTAATAGTGGTTGTATATCTAAGAGTATTAATATTCCAGTAATTAATATTCTAGTAATTATGCATGTATGTAATTATGTATGTATATACGTAGGTAAGTAAGTACTTACGTACATGCGTACGTATGTATGTATATATGCATGCATGTATGTATGTATGTATGTGTGTATGTATGTGTGTGTGTATGTATGTATATATGTATATATTTATTTATGTATG
>NC_142947.1:41265693-41270693 GCF_046866305.1 Octopus bimaculoides | reverse complement strand
CAAGATGAGGACGAATATCCGTCAAATGTAAATAATGTACTTAACCAAGGTGTTTTATGATCAAGGTCATTCCAGATGTGACCATTCCTGTTTTATTGTTTCAGATACATTGATCTAGCACTGCATCATTCAATGTGTTTTTCTGTTTTTAATGCGGAAGGATGTAATTTGAGGAAGATTTAGTTGCTATTTCTAGCAAACTGAGCTAGGGCAAACACATCTGTTCGAATTGCTTTGACGTTTTATGTATGTAGAATGCCGATACCCCTTTGACTCTAATTATAGTGAGGTATTATGTCGATATTAATAATTGTGTAGGCAAAAGACGAAATATTGGGGAGAAAGAGTGAGAGAGAAGAGAAAGAGAGAAGGTTGGAGGGAAAGAGTAAAAGCAATTGAATCAACAACAATTGTATCTGAATACGCACAAGGCAGTTATTACTTCGAAAGTGGAACGGATGCAAACCAACGTCGATCTATTAAATATAATCGGTCAGAGAGAACTGAAGGGAGCTGTCGACATGGGCTAGTCGGAACTAAAACCTCCTTTATCAATTTTCCCAATGAATCATATAACTTAAGAAGATTTCTTTTCCGTGGATAGACGTAAAGCTCGAAGTTCATTGCGAAGAGGAAAGAGGAATCCCCTTTCTCAGTGACTGCGAACGGATTTCGATTATTGATTCATGACGTTGCAAGTTAGAGTGGCAATACCAGCCGGTCATGTGATGACGTAATGACAGTTACCTGGTGACGTCACTGCTGGCGATAATGGTGTCACTATTGGATGACTGATCTGTCTGGGAAAATGGAAGCTATTTGTCGTGTTTGAAATGTGATGAGATAAATTAATCTATTTGGTCATATTTCGCTTATGACATCACCAAGATAGTTAAGTAATGAATTTTCTTAGCCATATAAAATGAGGATGCTAGCTGGTTATATAGTGATGCCAGTTGTGTTAGGTGTGATATTGACCACTGTAAAGGTGCGTGGGTTAGTGATTATGGGTATTCGACTCACGATCGTAAGGTTGTGAGTTCAATTTCCGGTGACGCGTTGTGTCCTTGAGCAAGACACTTTGTTTCACGTTGCTCCAGTCCACTCAGCTGCCAAAAATGAGTAGTACCTGTATTTCAAAGGACCAGCCTTATCAGTGACTGTGTCACGCTGAATCTCCCTGAGAACTGCTTTAAGGGTACTACATGTCTGTGGAGTGCTCAGCCACATGCACGTTAATTTCACGAGCAAAGCTGTTTCATTGATGGGATCGACTGGAACCCTGGTCGTCGTAACCGACGGAGTGCCACTTTTATTGACTACTAAGGTGGTGATGTTAGTTATCAAGCTGTAGCTGTTATGGTGGTTTCGCGAGGCCGGTAAAGACGCTTGTGTTATTTCTTACTGAACAACCTGCACAACTGTTTGTATTGTATATCAAGTCACTTCCTCCATCAAATTGATATTTTCTGTGATGGTGCACGGCGTGCCACACGTCAGATGTCGAAGTGATCGCAGAGCAAAGTGGCATGAGCTGTTTCCCTTAGGAATACAACTCAAGGCCCGGTCTAGGAATCGAAACCACGATTTCGTGATCGTGAGTGCGACATCACTAGGCCATGCGCCCTCACACTATATATGTATGCATAACTAATGAATTCAAATTTTGGCTCAGGACCAACAATTTTGGAGGAGGGGTCAAATCAATTACACTGACCCCCGTGCTAAACTGGTATTTGTTTTGTCGACCTTGAAAGGACGAAATGCAAAGTTGACAACGGCGGAATTTGAACTGAGACTGTAAAGACAGATGAAATATCGCGAAGTATTTTGCCTGGCGCGGTAACGACTCTGCCAAGTTGTCGCCTTTGTATGCATAATTAATGACAATTGTTAATTTAAAGGGGTAATGTCAGCTGGTAAAATAATAACCATAGATGAGGTAACATAATGACCTCAGAGAGAAAAGTTAGCAGGCAACTTACGATGGTATGTGTTTGTGAGAGTGTGAGGCCAGCTGCTAAGGTAACGATGTTTGATGGTAAAATAAAGACGCCTTTGTTCACATAAGGACATTAGGTGGGAAGCTAATAACATTAGTTTGCTAGACACCGAAGTCAGCAGGTCAGATAATCTACTTCATTAGCTCGGGAGACGCATAAATAGGAAGTATGTGATAACATTAGATGTTAATTGTTCAGACACATTAGCAGGCAATCAAATGATGTTAGCTTGTTAGTGACGTCAGTTTCTTAGATGACGATGCCAGCTTGTTAATAGTAAAGTCGCCTTGTAAGATAGTGATACCAGCTGAAATGATTATGATGTGAAATATTCAGACATTAACTGGCTAGCGAGCGGCATTAGTTTGATTAACTGGCGATGCTAGCTTGTTAGTAATTTCAGTTTTTTAGATAGTGACGTCGGCTCGTCAGAAAGTAACGTCATCTTGCTAGACAGTGACGACGGCTTGCGAGATCATGACGTCAGTATTTTAACGACATCCTGGTAGCGATGATAACTGGCAAGGTTTTGTTCAGGTTGAGAAGGTACTGGCAATCGCATGACAAACTTGTCAGTCAGACAGTGACGTCGGCCAGAATAATAATGACGTCACTCGCTCGGGTACAAAGAGAGGCATTAGCTAGCGAGCAAGCTAGCGAGCAAGCTAGCGAGCAAGAGATTAAATTGTGAGGTAGTGAAGCCAGCCAGCATGATAATGTCTTAGCTGTTCAGGTAGATTCATAAGACAGCAAACAATTGACATTAACTTGTTAGATTGTGACGTCAGCTGATAGGTTAATGACGTCACTGAATCAAGTTGAGACGTTAGGTGGCGAGCAAGAGGCATTAACCTGTTAGTGACGTCTATTGCTATGATAATGACGTCAGTTGTTTCGGTAGAGACGTTAACTGGCAAGCGAGTGACATTAACTTGTTAGATAAATAAATGGATAAAAGCAAGCAATTACTTGTTTAGCGTTTCTATTGATTTTCTTTTGTGGCGGTTTGTGTCTGTGTGTTTGTATGAATGTTTGTGTGTGCGTACATTTGGCTGTTGTGTGTATACTTGTGAGAGAATGAGAGAGAAAAGAAGATAAGAGAGGAGAGGAAGAGAGTGAACGAGAGAGAGAGAGAGAAAGGAGGGAGAGAAAGAAAGATAGAGAGCGAGCCAGAGAGAAAAGAATAAAATGAGAGAGAGAGAGATTGGGAGAAAGAAAAATAAAGAGAGCGAGAGAGAGAAATGGGGAGAAAGAAAATGAAAAAGAGAGATGGCAAGTGAGAGAGAAAGAAAGAGAGAGAGGGGGAGAAAGAAAATGAAAGAGAGAGAGAGAGACGGTAAGTGAGAGAAAGCAGGTGAGAGAGAAAGAGAGAGAGAGAGAGAGAGAATGGGGAGAAAGAAAAAGAAAGAGAGAGAAGGCGAGTGAGGGAAAGCAGGGGAGAGGGAGAGAGAGAGAAAGACTGGGATAGAGAGAGTTAGAAGGAGAGACAAAGAGAGCGAGCAAGAAAGAGAACGAGCGGTGGGGTTGATAGTATGTGTGTGTGTGTATTTGTGTGTGTGTGTGTGTATGTGTGCTTGAGCGCGCGTGTGTGTGTATGTGTGAGTTGGTCGGTGTTTGTGTGATTCCCGTATTTCTACGTCAGCACCTCTGTTTATATGAATGTCTGTGTGTGTGTGTGTCTGTAAACACACGTTTGTATCTGTGTCTGCATACATACAGGTACGTGTGTGGCTGTTATTTCTTTGTGTATGTATCCATGCGTGTCAATGAGTGCGTATGTATATGTTTATCCATGTAAATGTGTATGCCTGTGTACGTAGATGTGTGTGTGTTTTGCCTACCTGTGTACGTCTGACAGCAAGTTTCAGAATATATATATATATATATATATATATATATATATATATATATATATATATATGTTAGTATGCATTTGTGTGTGTGTCTGTGTGTGTATTTATTGAAGTACAAATATGAATAGACATAATTACACACGCACGCATACACATACATATACATGTTTAAATGTATACTCACACACTTACACACACACATATATATATAAACACACATTCAAACATTCATACTTAACACGCACACACACACACACACACACATATAACTGTAATATACATGTATGCATGTGTGTATCTATCTATCTATCTATCTATCTATCTGAGGACAGCTTTTCTTCTTTTCTTTCATATGTTGAGAACACGACTGTATTTTAGCTTAATAGTGGTTATTATTATTATTATTATTATTATTATTATTATTATTATTATTATTATTGAGTGAGAGAGCAGTGCTTGCCATCAGAGTGACACTGGGATATTATTTTGTCTTAAACTCTTGTATGTTCATTTTTAAAGTCGGCTCTCAAAATCATCATTCGGATAAGAGATGTTGGCTTTTGTACTGTTTCTTTGAAAGTGGCGACTGTAAGAATTTGTCCGTTAGAATTCCAGATGATCAAGCTGGTATTTTGGCTGTTAGAGTTACCTGTCAACAGTCACGTGGTTATCCTGTTTGTGACGTATGTTGTCTGTGTTCATATTTTTCCATGATTAATCGTCTATTTTTTATGGGGAATTCTATGTATGTATTGTCTGTTAACGTTTTCTTTGTAGCATTGTTTTATGACGTGCAGTGTAGTGCATTTGCAATTGTTTCTTGTTTTGTTTTAAATGCATGGTTAGTCTACGGGACAGTGCTGAGTTAGTGTGGCCAATATCACATTCGGAATCATGAAATTAACAAATTTCACGTTTACAAACGAATTTATAAATTACACCAGTCCTTTGTAACTTCATCTCGAGTTTTCACGTTTGTGATGTGTTGTTGATGAGAAGGTTTTGAATTAATCGTATAGATCCTAGCTTATATAGTTTCTCTTATAACAGTATAGAATGTCGCAAATGTGGATCCCCAGGGAGAATCTAGGTATACTCTATCTTTTAGTTTACATAGCTTGATTTTTAAGTAGCGAAAATATGC
>NC_142947.1:41238193-41258193 GCF_046866305.1 Octopus bimaculoides | reverse complement strand
CGATCGCGGTGCCCAAGATGGACATTTTCAGTTTACGCATCGTATGTTTCATATGCCTGAAATACTAAAGTATGACCCCAAATATGATTTATTGTACCTCAGAAAAAGAAAACAAAGCCCTTCCCCTCTCTAGACAGCCATATTTTATCTTTTACATTAAATATGACAAATAGGCTTCATTAGTAAAACGCATTCATTGTTGATGAAATGGAAAATCCTTTAGTGGCACAGAAAGCATAGCTGAAACAGATCTGCTTACTCTAGACAAAACGGAGGTCAGAAAATGGTCTGCATTTCCGTTTGTCATCAAATTACATTGATGGTTCCATTATCGAGTTGAAGTATAAAAGTTTATATATGATTTACATCACAGCAACCGCAGAAAAACACACGCATCTCACACACACATACGTTACAACAATTGCACAATATTCAATTATACTACAGCGCTACAACGTTTATAAATGTTGAGATAAGAAAGATTAGAAGAAATATTAATTTTGTATTGTACAAGAATAAGATAATGAGTAAATATGATTTATATTAAAGGGATAGCAGCGTATGACCTGTTTGTAATGGCATGGCTAGGACCAAACACACGGTACTGAACCCACCATGTTTCTGCATCCCCGACTGTACGAAGAGTTGTTGTTGGCACTCCGTCGCTTACGACGACGAGGGTTCCAGTTGATCCGATCAACGGAACAGCCTACTCGTGAAATTAACGTGCGAGTGGCTGAGCACTCCACAGACACGTGTAACCTTAGCGTAGTTCTCGGGGATATTCAGCGTGACACTGTGTGACAAGGCTGACCCTTTGAATTACAGGCACAACAGAAACAGGAAGTAAGAGTGAGAGAAAGTTGTGGTGGAAGAGTACAACAGGGTTCGCCACCCTCCCCTGCCGGAGCCTCGTGGAGCTTTAGGTGTTTTCGCTCAATAAACACTCACAACGCCAGGTCTGGGAATCGAAACCGCGAGTCCGCTGCCCTAACCACTGGGCCATTGCTCCTCCACTCTACGAAGAGTAGATGGAGTATAAATGTGGTGAGTGGCAGTAGTTTTAAGTAGATGTGTGCAGAATCCTAGAAACAACAGCTAAAGGTTTGTGTGTGTGAAATTCAACCTCATCGAAGCAGGGAAGAACAAGTAACTCTACAACAAACAGCACAGTGCCACCAAAGGGCAAAATTGCTACAGAAGCTCAGAACTTCTAAGGAGCAATAGCAGAAAGCCAATAGAGTACAAAACACCAAGTATTTGTAGGGATATGAATCATCTTGAGCCGAAAGGTCATAGTTTTTCAGAAACATTTGGATAGAAAACGTTGAAAGGGAAGAGCCAAGGAGTGGACATCATTTATATCCAAGTCCTTCTTTTTTACTGAGACGCTACTTGATGATAAATGAAACGGCAGCCTGGAATGTTCAGCACACGAAGTAAACATCTTTCTTTGCAATATTCGTGCAAGAGGGCAGCATCTTGGTCAAAACCAAATCCTGATAAGCCCAACGCCTCTGAAAGCTGAGTTTGACATGAATGAACCGGGTCAGAAGAAATTCAAGGAATCTGGAATATCTGGAATAATTCCCTATTTGAATCATATCGGGATAGTGAAGCAGCTCTTGAGAGAAGCAAAGAAAAACAAGATATAGTTCTCCTGTAGTGGGACCTCGCCAACTGTCACGGATCTACGTTTTATAAGTTGCTGCAGAAGATTCTTCGAAGACATGCGATGGTGAAGAGAAGATGAGCAGGCATTAGCCGATTTCTAAGCTGCCGTATCGATGAGATCAAAGTAAAGGAGAAATAATGACGTTTTAAAGAATATGCGTGAGGAAGGATGGGTTAACAAATAACTGGACAATATAGGGTAACCATAATGCATCGAATGGTCACATGATCGGATTTCTGATGGTCTGACATTATAGTTTCAGACTTTTGGTCCAGGTTGTCAATGACACCTTACCAAGCCCGACAAACTTACACACGCAGATATTCCGTCCACCTGTGTACTGGAAGAGGTGAGGCGGTTATCATAGTTGTTCAGTTCAGTAAACACCATCCCGAGAAAGAAATTATCCATTTTCTTAAAACTGGATATAAACTTTGTCATCTTTAAGACCAGGCCTGCATTTTTAAAAGACCTGATTGGCAGCTGAGAGGGGATGCTCCCTCTGGTTAAATGGGTCAGCAACATCTTTGGATCTGGTCTGCCAACA
Organism: Octopus bimaculoides; assembly: GCF_046866305.1. Lineage (NCBI taxonomy): Eukaryota > Metazoa > Mollusca > Cephalopoda > Octopoda > Octopodidae > Octopus > Octopus bimaculoides. The sequence continues at coordinate 41,255,971 of NC_142947.1, read as the reverse complement.
TTCAACAGAGATGACCTTTATAAAACAAACACAGCAAACTGCACTGTTTGTAGCGTCGTTAGTGATGTCAGAAGGGAAGAGGTTTATTAGTAGTCTCAGCAGAGACATTAGAGGTGTTGATATTACAGTACTAGATAGACGAGGATGCAATGAAAGAGTCTCATGATTTAAATGTTGTTATAGTTTAGTCCCACAGTCAATCTCCGCCCTTGTAGACCAACCTTTAATTAAAAGTAGTCATTCCATTGAGTGGATTCCAGGCTGTACTATCCAGCAAGACCTTCCTTTTTAGACGTTAGAGATGTTCTGAGAGAGATTTAACTTCTACAGCGTTGGTTCGCTGCAGTCCAAGCTATTTATCCTGCAACATTAGTGACCGTTTACTTTTGTTATATTTAGTAACGGTTGGTTGTTATAGATTAACATTGTTGTGGACAGCCAGAATTAAGTGTTATATATTTACATAATTTTTTTTATAGCTCGTTACATTTCACATGATTTTAGTATTACAAATTGACACTTGTCAATTAACAGCAGTTGGAGGTCATAAATGTATAAATTTTTCCCCTCGACTTTTCGCTCCATTGTCATATCTGGAAAAGAAGTAAAATTTATTCAAATTTCAAACATGATAAACAAAAATTGCAGAGAAAGAATAAAACTACAAAACACGATAAAAATATGCTTTGTGTTAGTTCAAATAACATTGGAAAGAAACAAACGAATTTATCTGAGGTGTTGGGTATCCTTGTTATACTGAACGGGAGTAAGGTGTTATAATAGATGTATGTTGTTGTTGTTGTTGTTGGCACTCCGTCGCTTACGACGTCAAGGGTTCCAGTTGATCCGATCAACGGAACAGCCTGCTCGTGAAATTAACGTGCAAGTGGCTGAGCACTCCACAGACACGTGTAACCTTAACGTAGTTCTCGGGGATATCCAGCGTGACATAGTGTGACAAGGCTGACCCTTTGAATTACAGGCACAACAGAAACAGGAAGTAAGAGTGAGAGAAAGTTGTGATGGAAGAGTACAGCAGGGTTCGCCACCACCCCCTGCCGGAGCCTCGTGGAGCTTTAGGTGTTTTCGCTCTATAAACACTCACAACGCCCGGTCTGGGAATCGAAACCGCGAGTCCGCTTCCCTAACTACTGGGCCATTGCGCCTCCACTACTGAACGGGAGTAAGGTGTTATAATAGATTTATACCCTGTTATATCTAACCTGAGTTGAGTGTAACTAATTAACTCCTTGCTATAATTAAGAATAGTTTGGTATTTTATAGAATTACACCTTCTCTTCATAATTCTCAAAATCCCGATATCTCTTCAAAAACTACGATGATTCTTTTGTCCCTTTTCTCACGTTCTGTCTTCTATCACCTCTCAATATTTTGTTATTCGTGCTGTTATTGCCGCTATCTTTAAAACTGCCTTGTTCCTTCATCTGTTATCTTTCTTTTTATTTCATTACAAGATTTTTCTAATTGCTACTGTCTGTTATCTCAACATCGGACCATTGTATAATAACTATCAATGTTTCTTTTAGCTACTTTACCTCGTTGTATCTATAACTTTTTTCCCCCGTTATCTTTTCATCTCATTACTATATTGTTTTTCTAGCTACCGTCATCTCATTATTATTTTCTGGGCTCCATCAGTCTATCTTATTTAACATCATTATCAGACGACGAACGCCATGAATCATTGTGAAGACGACAATCAGAAGAACACGATAATTTTGTATAAGTCAAACTTGAGTTATGTATGTATGTCCCCCCCCTCTCTCTGTATATATATATATATATATATATATTTTATTTATTTATTTATTTATTTATGTGTTTCAGCCAAGTGGCTGCGGTCATGCTGGTGCACCTATATATATATATATATATTTACGCACACATTCTAATTTTCTAATTTTAATTATGGCTGCTATCTGAAAGCCTGGAAACAAAAGATGAACTTCAACGGAGATATGAGAGAAAAAATCCTTAACATTTGAATTGTTATAATCTTTGCTTGAACACTCATTTTTCTTATTTGAAATCTTTATAAATTTTGTAGACTTGTACTACCTCTCTCTCTCTCTCCCTCTCTGTGCATGCCTACTCGTGTGTGTATGCATGCGCTGTAGAGGTCTGAGAAGTGTTTGTTGGTAGTTTTGTTGACGATATATATATTTTATATTCCACCTCTATGTCGAACGTTTTTATTTACTACGATAAAGGGCTTCATGCTGTCAATTAAAATTCTTCTTTACCAAAGGCTATTTGATGCTACTGAAAACAAGTCAGTTTTGAATCTACAAAATGCCAAGGAGTAAGAGGATAATATCTGGACAAGCGAGGCTACCATGATACACGGTTTCCACATTCTGTTAAAGCCAGTTATATTCACTGCTAGTAAACTGATAAGGTTTCCGTATCAGCTAAGGTTTCCGCATCAGCTAATAAGGTTTCCGCATCAGCTAATAAGGTTTCCGCATCAGCAAGCAGTAAATTCTGCTTATCATCCTCATAGACTATCTTTCATCTGTTATCTTTTGTTTGTTTCAGTCATCAGACTGCTGCCATGCTGGGTCACAGCCTTGGGGAATTTTTGTCAAATGAACTGACCCAAAGCAGCACTTACTTGTCTTTTAAAGCCTGGTACTTATTCTATCGTTTTGTTTTGCCGAACCGCTAGGTTACGGGACGAAAACACAGTGGCACTAGTTGTCAAGCAAGCATGGGGCACACACAAACATATATATATATATATATATATGTGTGTGTGTATATGTGTATATGTATATATATATATGTATATATATATATATATATATATATATATATGTGTGTGTGTGTGTGTGTTTGTTATTTATGTCTGTGTTTGTACCCAACCCTCACTTGACAACCGATGTTGGTGTGTTTACGTCCCTGTAACCTAGCGGTTTGGCTAAAGAGGCTAATAGAATAAGTACTAGGCTTACAAAAAATAAGCCCTGGGGTCGATTTATTCGACTAAAGGTGGTGCTCCAGCATGGCTGCAGTAAAATGACTGAAACAAGTAAAAGAATAAAAGAACACACACACACACAAACATATATGTATGTATGTATGTATTGCATGTGTGTGTATTTATGTATGTCTATACGTATGTGAGAACATATGTGTATGTACATGTGGTGTGTATGTATTCATATATGTATGTGTATGTGTGTGTAGGGAGTATGCAATATGTGTGTGCATGCGTGGTGTTTGTGCAGGTATGTTTGCTTATTGGAGTATCTATGTGGGTGCATCTGCATACTCTGTGTCACCCTCAGCGTATATATCCATGTTTATGTATAGCATTTGTGTGCATATTGTATGTATATGTATGTATGTCTTCGTGTGGGTTTTGTAATTGTATGTTTGTATGTATGTGTGCGTGTAAGAGAGAGAGAGAGAGAGAGTTAGGAAATTTTAATAACGGCCTTTCATGGAAAATTTTATAATGTGTAATATTTTACAGAACTCAATCCTTTTGCTGGTTCTAAAACATACAAGTTATTATCTGTTTTATTTTTATTGGAAGTCACTTCCAACAAGGCGTCAAGTAATATGCAGTAAAACCGGATCTTAAGCAACTACTTAAGTTTGCTGGGGGTTTACAAGAGGAAAAGTGCAAAAGGAAAAAAGCATCTAATAAAACGATCAAAGCAAGATTGAGAAGAATTAAGATAATATTTTTTCTGGGAAATAAGAAGAAAAAGGTTTCCGAATGACCGATATTCCAACAGAGAAACTACTAGATTACAAACAATATTTCTGAGACTGTTCTCTCCTTAAGTCAAGGGCAACAATATTTGATTCACAACAGTTGTATAAAACAGAGAAAACGTTTGCTTATCGTAGTTAGATCAGCCGAGGAGCGCAGAGTCCTGAAACCTACTGTCTGTCGGAAAACAGGCCGAGTAATTCGTGTTGCAACACAGACACATTAAAGATACGAAGCAAGTGGCAAGGGTATTACTGTCTCGAGTCGTAGGACTCAAAGGACTCGTTACTCGGTTTCCATGCTGTGTAAGTGACCGAGATCACAACACCCTCCTTTAACGGGACGCCAGTTGGTCGCAGGGTTATATATTTATAGCTGAGTGGATTGGAGTAGTGTGTAATAAAATGTTTTACCTAAGAACACAACGTATCGCTTGGTCCAGGAATCGAAATCACGATCTTGTGATTGTGAAGGCAACACCCTAACAAACGAGGACACATGATTTCACAAAAGGCACGAAGACCTAGCTAATTAAAGGGAAAGGGATGACAGGGTAGTAATTTCAAAAACAGAGTTTGATTTTCAGCAGACTGAAAAGCAAGGCTCAGATAAGAATTTGTCGGACTGTGTTGACAGAACTGAAGAAAGTTTATGAAAGCACATTGGCAAACCAATAGTAGGTATGTTATCAGGATCTTTTATTTCTTCTTAGGTCGTTCTACTGGACAGATATTTAGTTTTATAATCTACTGTAACAAACGAAAATAGACCCATCAGAAGTAGACAAGTATCGTTCATTTTTTAATAAGTCAGTAAAGGATACGCTCCTCTATAAGTAAGATTAATATAACTGACGTTGTCTAAATAACTGCTTGTTAATGTCTGCACTATTCACGAGGTCGTGGATCCGATAACACTAGGTAGCATCTTAGATAAGTGTCTTTTAACTTGGGTCGACACAAGACTTATAAGTGAATTTGGACAGCAGACAGAAACTGTGGACGTTTGTCGGATAGTTTGGACCTTTTTTCTGTCGTCTTCTTTTTTTCTGTCGTCTTCTTTTTTCTATTTTTTTTTTCTGTCGTCTTCTTTTTTCTGTTTTTTTTTCTGTCTTTTTCTTTTCGCCTGTAATAAACTTGTAACTTAAAAACTGATGATGTCATTCCATCAACCTGTAGACGCTGGTTGCCCTCGTTCATACTTTACGTTTAAATTTCTGTAATTTTGAATTTTTATCACTTCTTATTTTGAACTTGACAAAGACAAACGTACTACTACTATTATTATTATTATTATTATTATTATTATTATAAATTATTATTATTATAAATTATTATTATTATTATTATTGTTATTATTATAAATTAGTAACAGTTGAGCACTGGGTCCAATGTAATCAATTTACCTCCTCCAAAATTGCTGGCCTTGTGCCAGAATTGGAAACTAATACGTGTGATTTTGTGCCGAACGGAGCAACCAATTAAATCAACCATGGGAAAACTGCGGCTCGCGGTACTTACTGAATAGCACGCTTAATGAAAAATTACCGCGAATATTTTAGTAGTTCGGTCCGTCTGATATCGAGCCATATCTCATGCGGCCCCCCGCTGCTCAGAAACAAAGGTTGTCCATGCCTCAATTAAATAACGGGCTTATTCTTTATTGGGACTAATTTACGACGGCTGACTGGTCCAATGAAAGCTGTATATGAAATTTGAACCTTCATTCAAACGTTCGACATCTCAGCGACAACAGGTAGTTGCAACTTTGCTGAGGAAACATTTTTCTCTCTATTATTATTATTATTATTATTATTATTATTATTTACTTGGAGGATCCGGTGAATGCAAAACAATTTAATCTAAAATTGTGAAGCAGACAACAGTTTAAAGCTAATAATCCAATCGGATAGAGAAGTAGATAGGTAGGTAGGGAGGTTGTTAGGTAGGTAGGTAGGTAGGTAAGTTGGTAGATAGGTAAGTAAGTAGATAGATATGTAATTAGATAGATTGATTGATAGATAGATAGGTAAACAGGAAGGTACATAGATAAATATGTAGAAAAGTAGACAGATAGATACATAGATCGATATATATATATATATATATATATATATGTATATATATATATATATATATATATATATATATATATATATATATAGAGAGAGAGAGAGAGAGAGAGAGAACGATAGGTAAAGAGGAAGGTAGATAGGGAAATAGGTAGAAAAGTAGACAGGCACATTAGATAGACACATGAGATGGAGAAATAGATAGATAGATAGATAAATAAATAAGGAGAAAAAGGAAGAGCGAAAGATAGAAAGAAGGACGAGCAGACAGACTGAAAGACCGACAGACAGATTCAGTTGTAAAATTCCGGAAATGCAATTATGTTGAGATCTGAAGCAAACGTAGAAACATGTGATGCCAGAGGAAGATTGAGAATTTGGATGAGGAAATAGAAAGAAGTCGAACGAAGAGGAAAGATTGCTGTAACTAAAGTAGGAGGGCAACAGTCGGTTGTTGCGATTTGCTGATTTGAATATGAATGTAAGGAGAGTTAGAGGAAGGGAGATAATCGAAGAGGGTGAAAGATATAGAGAGTGAAAAATTGGAGATTAAAAGAGAAAGAAATAGAGGGGGATACAAAGGCCGATAAAAGTGAGAGAGACAGAAAGAAGTTTGATAGAGTAAATTTAGGAAGGGAGGGAGAGAGAGAGAGAGAGAGGAAAAGAATTATAGTGGGAAAGTAAAGGAGGAAGTTAAAGGGAAAAAAAGACAATAAAAAGTGTGAAGATGTAGATCAGAGAACGACATGGAGGTAGAGAAATTAAGACATAGATAAGTGTTTGTAGAAGTTATTTTTTCAGAGGCATAATACCAAGTGAAATTTGATGAACACTGATACAATTGTTTCATTTTGTTGTATAGCTTTTATTTTCATTTTTGTCTTTTGAATTTTTCTGAATTTTGTTTTAGTTTTGTTCCGTTACATTTCCCCATTATTCTTTGTTTTGTTCGGTTTGGTTCGGGCTCCAGTTTAGTTTCGCTTTTTTGCTTTTATACATTTATATATATCTAGCTATTTCTTTTTTTAATTTCGTTTCGTTTTGTTTCGTTTTTGTTTTGTTTCGTATTTCGCAACAATAATAAATTGGAATGATAAATGGAGAATTTCAAATTCGTATGTAAATTTGTCAAAAAGAAACAATATAATAGATCGGTTGCAAACACAGTAGTACAGAAATGAAAGAAAAATAAACGAATAAATAAATAAGATGAAGCGAGCAAATGAGTAAATGGATGATTTAATGAAAATACATGTAAATGAAGCGGTGGTAAATGTTATCTGTTGGGAAAGAGATTAACAATTATAGTTTTAATCGTTGAGAAAGAAGTCCTTGCAAAACTATGCTTCTGAATTTATGTCTTTATCTTTCTCGATTTCTCTACTTATGACTATCATTGTTTGTCTCTGAATTTTTGTTCTCTTTCTGATACATCTTTATTCCCATTATTTCTTTTCTTTCTTTTCTACTTTCTGTCTTTTAAAACTTTGTAACACCTCACGTGCATTACCTTTTCCTCTTCCCTTTTTTTTGCTCATCTTCTGCCTCCACCGCCGCCACCTCAGTTGCTCTTTTTCCCCCCGCCTCTGATTTTTCAACATTCTACTTTCATTTTTGTTCTTCCTTTAGTCTTTTTATTTCTTTGTTTATCTTTCTCTTTGTGGCTTTCAATCTTTCAGGATTTCGAGTAAATACGAAAAATAGCTGATAGACTTCTGCCTAAATGGGGAACCGTAGCCTTAAGAAACACAAGCGAACGTAATGATAAACCTACCTCTACTAATTTACGTTTATGTATTCGTTTTGCAAGATTCTTGATGTGAAATCGTGTGTTGAAACAGATATTATTGTATTTGGGGATTTCCTTACTAACGACCAGCGAAGGGACCACTGATGAGGTTACAGAAGTGTGACGAAAGAACTCTGGCCGAAATACGATTAATGTAAAAAATAAAATAAAGCTGAAGCAAATTAACACTAAATATATAGTGCGTGTGTTTTTATTGGCTAAACTGGCAACATGACCATCCCCAAATACAACAACACCTCTACTAAGTTCGTCATTTACTGTTGATAAAATGCTGCGTGCAATATCTTCCGCGAAGACGGCCATATTTAAACTTCGAAGATCCTTATTGGCATCTTTGATAACTTTGGGTCTAGATCTGGAGCCTTTGTTCTCTTCCAGAGGGAATAAGGAAAACTAGATGTTTATTTTATTTTTGTTTATTTATTTCCTCTAAGATGGACAATGTCTATAAATTTTTCTGGCCTTTCTAGACTGGCGAGGGCTACGCGATTGATGTTTAAACTTCACGTCTATAGGTTAATACCTGTTGGTGGTTGGGGATATGGACATTGAATGATTTCCAGCTAGGAAGGATTAAGAACGTGTTTAATGTAAGGCTTGTTGGGGAGGTATATACATGAAGTGAGATTAAAGGAGACAGTATACAGTTTATTAGTTTAGGGGAACAAACTATATATATATATATATATATATATATATATATATATATATATATATATATATAGGCTGAGACCCCCTTCGATCATGACTGACCATGGGATTGCACCTAGGAGGTTACCCTCCGAAGCACAAGTCCGGGCAAGGTTGTTTATGGAAGACCAGCAGTCGCCCATGCATACCAGCCTTCCCTCTCCACACCACCAGTGTTATCCAAGGGAAAGGCAAAGGGGCCGATACAGTTTGGCACCTGTGACGTCGCAACTCATTTCTACCGCTGAGTGAACTGGAGCAACGTGAAATAAAGTGTCTTGCTCGAGAACACAACACGCAGCCCGGTCCGGGATTCGAACTCACAACCTCACGATCGTAAGCTCGAGGCCCTAACCACTGAGCCATGCGCCTTCACACACACACACGCACGCACACGCACACACACACACACACACACACACACACACACACACACACACACACACACACACACACACACATACACAGATTAAATGGCTCGAGACAGCAACCAAATCGTCCGTAGTGTTCAGTGCTCGTGTTACCTGTGCACAGGATATTCGGATAATCTAATGTAATGTTTCTCAACCAGGATACACATGACTCTTGCGGGGGACTATATAACATTTTCTTGTTAAAATTTATCTGCAATAATATTCAATTTTTTAATACAATATAATAATATTTAATTATTAAAAAAACTATACAATTTTTTAAACATCAAATGGCCTGGAGGGTCCATCAGAGCAAAATGGGAACATAAGGGGTTCCATAGGTAAAAAATGCTTGAGAAACACTGGTCCAATGCATGTTACGAATACTTCACTGTTTTACCTTATGGTATTATCTGGAAATTGAGGTGTTTTTGTTGGGTCTCTATCTTTGTTTCTTGTATCATTGCAAAGTGAATGTTGTTTATGAAATATTTTAGTCTCATGAATGCTTTTAAGATCACTTAGTATCGTATTACAGTATATTCAACTATTTTGGTTTTATAGTTACCTGTTGTACAATGGTTATCTTGGTTCTATCAGTGTCTTTGTATGGTGTTCTACGTTTGGGTTTTGGTGTGCTGGTTGTTTTTGATATTATGTGCAATAAGATCTTTATAAGAGTTGTGTATTTTAATAACATGATTCCAGTTTACTGCATGTTATTTTATTATTATTTTTTTTTTTTTAGTGAATTGGAGCATGTTTAGGTGAGATTATGTTGCTTTGTGTTGCCTGTTTGTATATGTATGAGTTTTGTGCTGTGAGCTCCTGCCTTTTCAATGTTCCTATTGTCCGCTTTATACTGAATCAGTTTCCGAAATTGTTTTCACGCTTGATAAAGATTTCTGTATTGATCTGCATTTTTTCTATATCGACTTTTTATCATTCGACTGATGTTCCAGCTGTTACCAGACCATCCATGCTTTATATATTGGATATTGTTCTTAGGCTTGCAATTTTAATGTTTTTTTTCCGTTGGTTCACCGGGTAGTTTTATGTTGTTGTTGTTGTTTAGAGCCAGATCCGCCCTGATCCTAGAGATCTATGATCAAAAGATATTGTAGCAAGTGGTGTTAGTGTGGTAGCAATATGGGTAGTAGTGGTTGGTGATTGTATTAATAGCAATATTTGTGACAATTCTTATTTATGATCAAAGACAGTCCAGCATTAATCTTACTGCTTTTTTTTCAGTGTTTCTTCTTCTTTTAGTCATTTGACTGCGGCCATGCTAGGGCATCGCCTTGTAAGATTTAGTCGAACAAATCGTCCTCAGTAACTATCTTTTGAAGTCCAGTACTTATTCTTTCGGTCTCTTTTGTCGAACCGCTAATATAGGGGTACTTAAAGAAGCCAACACCGATTCCCAAGGGGCGAGAGGATGGGTACGAAGACACACGCATACACACTCATATATATATAAGAAGGGTGATGAGGAAGGTCTAACAAATATCGTCCAATATGCTTCTTATCTCATCTTTTTAAGCTGCTTACAAAGGTCATAGTCACCAGACTATCGAAACCCTCGACGACCAATTTTCGACAGCAATTTTCTTCTCCCAAACCCTTGGACTGACCACTGTTTTGTAAGTGAATTCAGTGGACAGAGACTGCATAGAGACGTTGTATATTGGATTACTTTATCAAATGTATCTTTCTTCTTCTTCTTCTTCTTCTTCTTCTTCTTCTTCTTCTTCTTCTTCTTCGTTTGCATCATCTGTCAGACAGAAAAAAAAAGAACGCATGTTTATTATATATAAAAAAATTCCCGAAATTTTTATTTGGCAAAAGTCAATTCCTCTCTCTCTCTCTCTCTCTCGTATTTTTCATGAAACAACACATTAGTAAAGGAATTGATGGCGTTAATACCGGTTGAGTTAGAGTGAAAATAATGTATCAGGGGTAAAAGATAGAGAGAGAGAGAGAGAGAGAGAGAGAGAGTGGAGGGAGATAAAGTAGGTGGAAAAGGGAAAGAAAAAGTGGAGGACAGAAGGGTAAGTTGAAGCAAACATACGTTACAGACAAACATATAAAGTAATAGACGCACATTCAGGCACGAATACAGATTGACAGAAAGAAGAGAGAGAGAGAAAGTAATGGAAGAGATAATCAATATATGTAGTGGAGTTTATTCGAAATTGATAATTCTCTTCGATTTTCTTGGTCTATAGATGAGGGAAATCGGGAGTTTATTCAGCTATTTTTGACAGAGTTCTGCAACCAGACCTGAAATTTGCTCTCTCGATGTTTATTGTGGAACATTAAAGATTTTCTTGAACAATCAATTGCTTACCAAAGCCCATCAATCTGGAGGCATAGCTATTACTGTAATGCAGGTAATGCTGCCATATTCCTTCCTGTAAGCTACAAAGCATGTTCTGTTTTCATGGCCTCTCTAGGGTTGAGCAGAAATGCGGCATCTCTTAGCAAGATTGTCGAGAAATCTGGTACCGGACAAGTTCTTAAGAGTTGCCAAATGATTGTACGGGATAAATGCATAACATCATCCGAAGGATCTCTAGAAACTCTGGAAAGAGCTTTGCAGGACTTAAATGTCAATGAATGTAATAAAGCAAGAATATTAGCGATGTTCTTACGCGACCGGTCAGATCCTACCCATAATTTTAGAAAGAACAGAAGACTATGAAACCAGAGCTTGTCTTAAATCAACATTGCTTGGAACCTAAGTTAAACTGCCGAAAGATAAGTGTCAATCTTTTTGGAGAACCGCTGTCTGCTTCTTTTGCCAAAGCGGAATGTAAAATATTTTTCCAACATTAACATCATATATGTATATATATATATATATATATATATACATAATATTCTCTGAGGGTAAGGCTCGTTTGCCCTATGTAATCTTTGTAGCACCCTTCACATCTTATAGCATAAAGTAAATTCTTTGATGCGCAGGTGAAGTTATTTTTTACGACACATGCCCAAAGTGCCATGCAATTGGAATGAACTCAGAAGCACACGGTTGGAAAGCAGCTTCTTACCACACAGCCATATTTGTATTATGTGTGTGTGGTGTGCGTGTGCGTGCACGTGTGTGTCTTTTACCATTCACCTGTTTCAGTTATTAGATTACCGCCCTGTAGAGGCACCGTCTTGAAGAAGTTTTGTTGAACAAATCGACCCCAGTATTTATTTTTTGTTAATGCCTAGTACTTATTCAATCGGTTCTATTTTATCGAACCGCTAAGTACCAGAGACGTAGAAGACACTTACCCAAAGTGCAACACAGTGGGACTGAACCTGGAGCCATGTAATCGGGAAGCAAACTTCTTACCGCACTGTCGTCACACACATACACACACACGTTATACTTTTACAAGAAGAGTGATGACAGTAAATTTGTTCGTCTTTATCGGACTGACGTACATTTGAGTTCACCTTCACGTTACATATTCTCTGGTCAGTTTGTTTCTTTCTGGGATAGGTGGAACTATGTTGAATGATAATTAGGTTGTAGAGTAAGTTCTAACGGAAGGATATCATAGAAATGTTATATTGTTTAAAGTCAAAGTTCAGAGCTCAGCCATGCATGAAAAACTTTGTAATCGGGTCTATTTAAGTGTGTCAGCTTCAGGTTGTGGTGTTGTTTCATTTTTTTTTTCTTTTGATTCACAAAAGAATGTAATTAGTTGAAACGGTTTGTTGGTCAGCAAATGTGTAATTAGGTTTAATTGTTGTTGATCTTATTTGAACCTCATTTCAGAGATTTGACCTGTCTATTTTATGAAGTTGGAGGATATTGTTCAGCGTTCAGTGAAGCATGTGAAACTTTGTAATTTTGTTTACTGATTTAGGTGTATCAGTTGTAGCCCATGGTAGACGGATGATGAAAGGCAAAATCGACATTGACAGAATTTAAACTTAAAACTCAAATATCCGGAAGAAATGCCGCTAAACGATTTTTCCAGATCTCCGCCTGAAAAATAATAATAATAAAAATAACAACAATAATAATGATGATAATAATAATAATAATAATAATAATAATAATAATAATGATAATAATAATAATAAGAGTTGTAGTAATAATAATAGTAGTAGAAGTAGTAGTGTGGAGGGGCGTGGCTTAGTGGTTAGGGTGTCAGCATCATGATCGTAAGATTGTGGTTTCGATTCCTGGACCGGGCGATGTGTTGTGTCCTTGAGCAAAACACTTCATTTCACGTTGTTCCAGTCCACTGAGCTGGCAAAAACGAGTAACGCTGCGATGGACTGGCGTCCCGTCTAGCTGGGGAACACATACGCCATTGAAACCGGGAAACCGGGCCCATGAGCCTCTCTAGGCTTTAAGAGGGCGCATTTATTTTTTAGTAGTAGTAGTAGTAGTAGTAATATTCACAAAATACTGGAAATACTTGAGACAGATGGAATTAAACACAACGACATGGCCGTAGTCTAATGGCTGAAAGAAGTAAAAGGCGGGGTAAACTGAGTGTATGTATAAAGAATGGACGTTCACCTATTTTTCCTTACAAGACGATTGTCAACCATAAGATGGAGTGTAACATGCTTGCCAAAAGTGCCGTGTGACGGTATCGAACTCACGTCCACGTAGCCGTGGAGTGAACTTCTTTACCACTCAGCCAAGCCTACGCAACCTAAATCCATCAAGTTATAGAAATATTATATCATCTTTCTAAGGTTTGCAACTCAGATTCACATTTAAAATATTTCGTAAGATTTAAGAAAATGTAAAATGTTTGTCTCCCTTTCTTCCCCTCTCCGTTTCCGTTTCTCTCCTTCCTCCTTTCTCTCGCTTTCTTTCTCTTTCTTTCTCTCCATTATTTTGTTCTGGTTACTGAACACGTGAGTTACTGGAAGAAGGAAAAACTTTGATCTATGATATTACGAGACATATGAGAGTTTTTATGTGAACGTTTGTGTGTTGTACAGTAGAGGAGGTAGATTCGGCGGAATAATAAAATTGAATAGAAGGGAATAAAGAGGAAGATGAAACACTTCGATATCTATTAGAATGAATGAAGAATTATGTTGGGGAAAAATCAAGAAAAGTGATAAATATATATAGAATAGCAAGCATCATATACATGCAAGCATTTATATATATACATATATATATATATATATATATATATATATATATATATATATATATATATTAGACCGAATGAGATAACAAATCCAAGACTGAGAAGCGTTTTCAAGACATCTATAATGAAATAGTCTTACAGCTGTTTCTGGGATATTATGGATATTCCTTCATCAGAGACGGTGTGAGAAAATATTTGAGTTCGAATTATTGTGGAAAAGATAGGGAATATAGAAGGGGAAATAAGAGAATGAAAGTAGAAATAAGATATATAAAGATATTGTAGTTTCAGTTCCATTATTCGAGGAAAATGCTGTATAGGAAAAAGTTTCCTGTACATGGTGTGTAAGTGTTCCAATGGTAGTTCATATTTTCAAAGCATGGAGTCGTGGAATCAGTGTTGCTCGTTCGGAAGGGTTTTGTGGAGTGAATGAAAATTTGAGAATGCATTGGTAGTATTTATGGATAGATGGAGGGAGGAGAGATGTGCAGGATTAGAAAGAGGAGAAAGGTCAAATCCAAAACAGGAAGAGAAAATGAGAGGAAGAAGGAGAGAAAAAGAAAAAAGGGAGAGAGACAAAAACAGGGTGAAAAAAACCCATTTTAACTCAGAACTGCTGAACGAAAAGCCGTAGGCATGGTAACGATTCGGACAGCTCACCGCCTTTATTTTGATGGAAATTAAAATCCCTCTCCAATTAAATCGAAAATAGTGTATTTTACCTCCATAAACGAACTGAAATGAGTAGCAAACCGTTCGTCACGGAATGCTATCACGGAATGCTATCACGGAATACATTTTTGACGTTATCTGGCCGTTGGTCACCCAAAATCGAACAAACTTACGAGAAAACGCATTCAAACCGCCGCCATTCCTTCATTTTAGGGAAATTGTCTAAGACTATAATGTCCAATGTGCCCTTTGCTTCCTTAAAACAGTGGAATAAGATATAGTTGGAGGTTTTGGTTATCACCTCTTGCAGATCAAGCAACAACATAGAGCGCTGAGTCTCAATCTGTTTCGCTTTATAATGCTCTGTAGATCATGGGTTCATATGGAATGTCTAAGCAGCAGTAACGTCAGCTGTCTTTCTAAGTTGATAATTTAGAAAAAATATAGAAAACCATTTGTTTTATGAATTATATGAGTGTAACAAAATTGAATATAAGATGATATATTTCTATCTGAAGCCTTAAATTATGCTAAAAATATAAAACCACGGCGTACAGTTTCTCTCTCTCTCTCATTAAGTCTGAATGATGTCGACTACTTAGAGCTAAATAGATTTGTGTGTCTTGATTGAAGCAGTAGGTTAACACTAGTGATAGGATACAAACTGCTGATCCTTAAACTAGCTGACAGCTGATGTACTACAGCTTCGAATAAATGTTATACAAGGAAATATAATTGCTTAAATTTTGTTGTAGTTTAAACACGGACATTAGATCAAAGGCTTTCTTCTAGTCGTAATTCGCATTGTTATTTCAGTCATAGTGTATTTAGTACTACAATATTTAATATATAATTCTTATAACAAAACGACATAGTATAATTTGAAGGCGAGTTGGCTGCTATTTCGTGCAGATTAAGAAAGCATATTGACGCTGCTCACTCTGCTGACTCACATAAAGAACTCTTACTTAGTACAGTTCGTTGAATGTTGGCAAATAATCTGAATATTAGCAAGTCTGTTTGTTATGAAATTTTACGTGAAAACTTTTGCGACTGATAATTGAATTCGTGACTTGTACTGAAGGAAGTTAAGAGGCTGATTCATAGATTTGCGCTGATCTTTTAGAAATTGCACGAAATCATCGTATGATTTGTCTTTCTATTACTGGTGAAGATGAGAAATGGTTCTTGAAGTATGATTCGAAAATGTAAAAATGGAAGCTCAGTATGCAGAGGGGAAAGTAGATATTCAGACATTCATGCGAGTTGGAAAAGAAGAGAAAAGAAAAGGAAAAAAAAATCCTGCAACACTAAAAATCGTGCAGTCATTGAAAACCGCAACAAAAGACGAATGATTGCTTCTATCATTATATCGGTTGTAGAGATAAAATTTGATTCAGTCAGTCAAACTGTGAATAGAGGCTTATAATTCTTTACAAACATCCAAACGTATAACATACATTCGAATATACTTACAAATACATATATGCGCGCATACATTTACTGACTGTTTTTCTGTTTGTGTGTACCGCAATTTTTGAGAAAACAGTACATTGCAGCATTAAAATGTTTTGATTAATGTATTCTTAAACAAAGCCTTTATGATTAAAATAATTTTCTCTACATTAAGAGGTTCTGAAACTCAATACACAGAAAAATTTTCTTCCATTTTGTATCAACATTGAAAATATCTTCTTTCCGTTGATGAGCAACAACTAAAAGAAAGTAACCTGCTCAAGAAGAAATACAGACATACATATGAAAACAGAAATATATAGACAAGTCTTGGAAACAGAGACAAGGTATACATACCAAACACACACACAAATGCTTGCGCGATGCACACATATTCATTTCTAAATGTTCACACGCATAAATTTCTAAATGTTTGTATACGAACATACATGTACGCACATGCAATGTCCCTCAAAAGACATTCTTCGCTATATTACTCAAACTCTTTTCATTCTCACACACCTAAACACCGAGAACTGAAACAATACATACTCTATGATAAATTACACAAAGTTTCATATTTTCAAATGTTTTCATACATACACAAATACATACATATATACCTATATACGTATAAGTGTGTGTGTGTGTGTGTGTGTGTGTGTGTGTGCACATATATATATATATATATATATATATATATATATGCACATACCTGTACGTATATATGCATATACTCATTTACTATTTGTTTTTACATGACTTGAACGCAGCGTCTCCAATTGTAAGTAGTTTTCGTAAACTTATATCTTCCGACGCTACTCTATCTCTTTCTCTTCCTCTATCTTTTTCCCCCTCTCGTTCTTCCTCTTTACTACTACGTATCTCGCTTTACCCCTCTCGTTCTTCCTCTGTTACTACTACGTATCTCTTTTTCCCCCTCGTACTTCCTCTCTTTCTCTTTTCCTCTCGTTGCTCACCTATTCTTCTACTTCCTCCCTTTGTTTCTCCCTCTACCACTCTCTCTCTTCCCCTTACACCGGCATGGTCACATGCTTCCGGTCAATAATCCCTTTCTTCCTTGGCTATCGCCGAGCAAACACGCGAACTCACTTCGTCCCTACCTTCAAGTTCGTGCCTCACAGCGTTCATACACACATAATTTTTCTCGTCTGGCCGTAAAGCTTTTTCTGTTTGTTTTCCTGTCTTGTTTTTTGTCCGCCACTACATTCCTCCATGGCAAGATTTAATTTGCGTATACAAATTTAATCTGCGGTCCATGGGATGAGCCGTTTTAACGATGCGTCCTGCCCAAGCTCTTCGAAACGCCGGTGTTAAAACGTGGGTAGCTGATGAACAAAATTTTACAAATCATGCTTGGGAGAACTAACATTGTCATACTTCATCGGTCAAATTTTTATTCACGCTTGTCTTTCTCGGGTGAACCTACAGCATCCATATGACAAATTCCGATTTAACTCAGGAAATGATAAATGCATGCTATGCTCACAGATCGAGCCACCAACTACAGTAACTCAGAGACTGCATCCCGTCTTTAAAATTGCCGGATCCCGGATTCCGGATTCCGGATCCCTCGTGTTCGGAGTCAGAAAAGAGCTGGGAGGGATCTTGTTGGAACGTGTCGTCTGTGGTCAAGGGAAAAGATCATTCTCAATGGTCAGACGTCGTCAGAATGACGGGGTTCATCCAGCAGGTCCCGGGGCATCATCAATGACATTAGTGAGTCGATGAGAGTCATCACCGAACAGTTCCAGATGTTGATGTCTGCAGTAAGA
>NC_142947.1:41218193-41235693 GCF_046866305.1 Octopus bimaculoides | reverse complement strand
CCACACAAGCTTTATTTTCTTATTTACTTACACATTTTAATATATTAAGTAAACGAGTTATTTAACAGCGGAGAGAACGAGAGAGAAAGAGAGGCTGAAGGCGAGAGGGAGACGGAGTGAGAAAGAGAGAGATGCTGAGTTGGAGTAGAGGAAGGAAAGGGAGAGTGAGTGGGGAGAGAGAGAAAGAGAGGGAGACATTGTGAGAGAGAATGAGTCAGAGAAGATCTGTGAGCATTTGTGTGTGTATGTGTATGTGCGCGCACGTGGACAAGCAAACATGGAAGCAACTCGATAGGAGAGAATCCAGACTGGACGCGCCAGAGTCAAATGAAAACTCCTCAACGACCACAACGGCCCACAATCGTTTACTGTGGTTTCCACTTACGTTCACATATATACATTGACATAAACCGTCAGATCGTTCTTCTTGAACCCCATATCACTCTAATCTATTGTTCTTTGATCAATGGCCATCACGGTTTTTAATAGTTGGTGGTGACTTTAGGGTGATTTCGCAGCTGTTTCTTGCAGATCGTTTCCTCACGTAGTAAAGTAGGTCCAGACATCTGTTTTTTTTTTATCAGGAACGCGTTTCATTTAAAAGAATTTTCCCAAGGTCCGCAGGTTCTTGAAGAGTTTTCTACTAAATGAATTGATTTTATTGTTGGCTGATTTGATTGCTGTTTTTAGTAGATAGAGGGATTCCATAGAAAGATGCGAATTAATTTTTTCAACGGCCCCAGGATTCTGAAAGATCTTTTTTTGTTTCCCAAATATGCCTATTTAATTAACTAACACCAAATTTGTTTACCCCGTTTCATCTCTCAGTTGTAAGGTATAAGTAACTGAATAATTACATACATGCACACACACACACACACACACACACACACACACACACACACACACACACACACACACACACACACACACACACGTGTTGACAAGAGTGCTGTAATCGCCCCCTAAGCTCCTTGTCGGCTGTCATTCAACCGCATCAAACATCCTTCAGTTTCCAGATCAGCAACCACTGCCTCTCCGAAGTGTTGTTGGGTTTTCTGAAAAATGATTAGATACTTGACAGTTCAGTTTATGCTACAAAAGTTTCGCTAGCACGGACATTTATTTACACTCAATGTATTACTTCATTGCTTTATATGCTAAATTGCCTACCAACTCGTCAGGCATTTGTGAATCATCGGAAGACAAAGCAACATCTGCATGTATATACATATACGTGTGTGTGTGTGTGTGTGTAAATACATACTTGAATGTGTGCAAGAAAAATTAACACTCCCACCCAGTGGTGCCGGTCTCACCTTCCCCATGTTTTAACGAGGTTGACGATAAGAAGGGTATCCAGCTCTAATGAGTCAAAGATAATTGAGACAGCCATATCAAATAAATGTATATATTAGTGAATGTTTTATTGTAATTTTCAGAAGTCTAACATTAAGTTTAATAGCCTAGAAAATTATATTATCAAAAGAAATTATTTTAACTATAGTTAGTAAGAAAAGATAATTTTTCTCCCAGTAATTTGTCTGCAGCAAACATAAAAAAATACATCAAATTATAAAGCTATTTATTAGATGCACGCAAGCCATGTACAATTTATATATATATATATATATATATATATATATATGTATGTATGTATGTATGTATGTATGTATGTATGTATATATGTATGTATGTATGTATGTGTGGGGGGTGCGCACGCGCGTGTCTGTGAGTTTGAAGTATGTTAGGTTATAAGTATATATATATATGTGTGTATATATATATGCATGTATGCATACATAGACACAAATGTCTACACACACATTCACACACGAACACACACATGGCATGGTGTACATTTATGGGTGTGTATGCTGAAATATTCATTAAGAATAAACATAATTATATATAATTATATATTGATAAATGGAAAATATATAAATATAAAAATATGGGCAATTACATAATCATATGCATGTATATGTACACGTATATACATATATATATAAATATATATACATATATATGCATATATATGTGTGTATATATATACATATATATACATAGGGTGGCCCCAGAATGAGTATACACTTTACAATTTAAAATAAAACGAATAATGAATATATTAAGAGTAAAAATAATTGTCTCAGTGTAAAATAGTAATAAACCAAATCGAATAAGTAAGATACTATTCTGGAAAGGTTTCAGGAATGTTCCACACAAGATGGAAGACGATTCGAGCATTTATGAGATTCAATACACTAGAATGTAAATAATTTATTGTGTACATAACTATTTATAGTACACCGTCGAACTCTTACACGAATTGTTAGAAAGGATCACAAAAGTACAGCTCCCAAAATTACTGCAGAGCTTAATGACCACCTCGAGAACCCATTTTCCACAAAGACTGTTCGCCAGGAGCTTTACAAAGCCGGATTTCAAGGGAGGGTTGCCATCAGAAAACCACTATTTTCAAAAACATTGCGAAGCGTTTAGAGTGTAGTAAAAACCTACAGAATTGGTCCCTAGAGCAGTGGAAGACTGTTATTTTTTCGGATGAGTCATCCTTTACCTATTTCCGACCACCGGCCGGGTATACATGTGGAGACAGCCAAAAGAAGCATTTGACCCAGACTGCCTTCTTCCAACTGTTAAACATGGAGGAGGATCTGTGATGATCTTGGTAGCGGGGGACCTTATCGTGGAAATCCGTCGGCCCAATGATTTCCCTTCATGGCAGAATTAATAGTCAAGACTATTTAAGCATTTTATCAGATCAAATTCATCTTATGGTTGCGGAACTGTTTCCGGTTGGAAACGCAATCTTTCAGGATGATAATGCACCACTTCGCACAGTTGAAGTTGTTACTGAATGGCACGAGGAACATTCTAGTGATGTTGAACATCTTATCTGGCCACCATAGTCCCCAGATATCAATATTATTCAACATTTATGGTGCATTTTAGAAAAACAAGTAAGGAGTCAATTCCCCCACTATCGTTACTACAAGAACTGGAGACTGTTTTAGTTGAAGAATGGACAAAAATTTATTAACACTGGCTCATACATTAGGTAAGCATAAACACGAAAACGAGCCCAAAGATGTAGATACATAAACACACACATACATACACACACACACACACACACTCAAACACACACACATAGCTCACATATACGCACCTACAGATGATAATGCATATTTATATTATTTACATTTGACGGGTGTTTGTCCTCATCTTGTTTGTTGTTAACACAACGTTTCGGTTGATATACCCTCCAGCCTTCATCAGGTGTCTTGGGGAAATTTCGAACTTGGGTTCTCATTCCTAAGATATTTTTCAATGTTCTTATTATTATTATTATTATTATTATTATTATTATTATTATTATTATTCAGGTCACTGCCTGGAATTGAACACGGTATCTTAGCGTTAGTAGCCCGTGCTCTTAACCACTACGCCGATACACCGGGGACGTTTAACATGTGAGAGCGATAAAACACTGCTCCGAAATTTATCCAAAAGCATCGGAAATAAAGACGTCGCATGGAGCCAAAAATAGCTGACAAAGGGTTGGACTATATCCGAGTAAGTAATACTCATTGAAATTTATTTCTATTTTTCCAAATGAAATGATGTATTTTAACTGGATATCATCTCCACTGCTCTCACAGCACATGTAAACACGCTTGTTACATCAACACCAGACCATCTCCGGCCCCAAACACCAAGTACAAAAAAATTACAAATAAATTAAATAATACCGGTATTGTTCAGCCCAAGAATAACAATCAGGAAGTGCGTACTTTAAACTTGTTACACAAAAAGTACGAAAATAAATAATAATAATAATAATAATAATAATAATAATAATAACAACAACAACAACATCGAAAAATACCTTAGGAAATAGAACCCAGGTTCGAAATTTCCCCAAGACACCTGATGAAGGCTGGAGGGTATATCAGACGAAACGTTGTGTTAACAACAAACAAGATGGGGACAAATATAGGACTGGAATAATGCATATATACATTTGAAGCATAGGTATAGAAGCGCGTATACATGCAAGCAATACGTACATACACACGCACACATACAAGCACACACACGCACACGTATTCACGCTCACACACACGCTCACAAGCACTCACACACACTCACGCACGCACACACACACACGCACACAAATGCATACAGGAGTGTTATTACTTATTGAATAATTAGCATAGATTTCCATATATCTTCATTTTTATGAACTCTTATAGACACAACAAATGTTATACGTATAGGTTACCATACTTACTATCAAACAGTAAAGCGTAATATAAATTAATGCTAAAATATGCATATTTTCCTTTCAAACAAAACTATTTCTTTGGAAATGTTCACATGAGAATATCAGTTTAAATGGTAGGTTATATCTAATAATGATATTATTCGCTGTTTATTCGGAAATGTTGCTCACAAACGTTTTCTCTGAAAGTTTAATTTTGAAAGGAAATGGTCGTACATATATTCACATGTCACAACACGCATGTGCGCTCACATTAATAAATTTGCTTAGCTAAATTTTCAGCGTAATCATATACAGACGTACACATGAAAACATATTGATAGATAAGTAATTTGATATATGGATACATAAGTAGTGGTATAACTACGTATGCATTTATGTGCTGGCATATGTATGTATGTATGTATGTATCTCTCTCTCTCTCTCTCTCTCTCTCTCTCTCTCTCTCTCTCTCTCTCTTTATATATATATATATATATATATATATATATATATATATATATATTTATATATATATATATCTGTGTATGTGTGTATATAAATCCATAGCACATTAACGTACCTATTAACATTTTTTAAACATACCCGTTAGCTTTTCATTCTTATTTCTTGATGTTATAGTTTACCGCACATACAGACGTGCATACACATTGATATGTCTGTTTTTCTTTTCTCTTTCATCTCTTTTACATCTCTTTTGTATTCTCCTTTATTGTTTGTTATTTTAATTTACTTTATTTTATTAAAATCTTTTTTGATGTCCTTACAAAAATTCCTCACACTGATGAAAATGACAATGCATAAATTTAATTATAATTACTACGGTTATAATTTTATTGTCCTTTGAAACGCGCGTATGTATTGAATGCTATTTTGTATTAAATTAAATTTTTATTCAACATCTTTTTCTCCTCCATTTTTCTATAATTGTTTATGGTATATTTATACCTATAACGATATTTTTCAACTACTATTTTCGTATTTTTATTACTTGCTCTGGCTGTTTTTTTTATGAATATGATGAATCTTTATTAGAAATCATTCTTTCTCTCTTTTTGAACTTCTCAAAAAGTTTGAATTGTTCTCTTTTGAACTTATTTTTTCCCTATATATATGTGTGTGTGCTCATATCTAACTGAAGACGTCTTGTAAACCATTGATTTTTAATTTCGATTGTCAACAGGTAAGTTGTAAACTTCATAATTCTAAACGTGATAATATTTTAGTGGATGAATGGAGTTGCATCATCTCTTCATGCTTTGCTCACCGTGGGTTGGTACATATCCTGTTGCTGAAAATGTATCTTTGTTACTGGATTTGCAATGGTTCTCGGACGTCCTCTTTCTGCATTTTTTCTCACTACATTGATGGTGGTCAGAGGGCAGCTTATCTCCACGACAGAACATTTTGTTTCTTTTGGTCCCACACAACTATATTTGTCCGGTTTTGGTTTGACTTCGTGACTCTTTAATTTTTTAAGTTCCACCAATATTCTTTTCACCCATAAGTCTCAATATTGTCAACTTCGTCTGTTGGTATTTTATTTTTACGTTGCTCTAGAATGTTCTGGTTACCGTATCATGCATCATAAGAAGATATTCATAACATCGAGAAGATATTTTAGTGCAGATGACAATAATGTGGTTAATTTTTTCACTTTTAGTTTTTCACAACCTACAATTGTTATCTGCTAAAGTTTTCCGAGTGGAGGCGCAATGGCCCAGTGGTTAGGGCAGCGGACTCGCGGTCATAGGATCGCGGTTTCGATTCCCAGACCGGGCGTTGTGAGTGTTTATTGAGCGAAAACGCCTAAAGCTCCACGAGGCTCCAGCAGGGGATGGTGGCGAACCCTACTGTACTCTTTCACCACAACTTTCTCTCACCCTTTCTTCCTGTTTCTGTTGTACCTGTATTTCAAAGGGCCAGCCTTGTTACACAGTGTCACGCTGACTATCCCCGAGAACTACGTTAAGGGTACACGTGTCTGTGGAGTGCTCAGCTACTTGCACGTTAATTTCACGAGCAGGCTGTTCCGTTGATCGGATCAACTGGAACCCCCGACGTCGTAAGCGACGAAGTGCCAACAACAAAGTTTTCCGTAGGGCTGCCAATTTAGTGCTTTCCATATTAAATTTAATGCTTTTTCATTATTTTAAGCGTGAAATTCATCGAGCAACTTACCTACATAATTTTAGTGCTTTTTATTATGTTTGAGTGGTGAAATTAGTACTTTTCCATTAAAGAGAAGTCAGACTTTTATTCGGAATTTTCTATCCAAAATTCCGGCTGAAAAAGTTTGTAGCAAGAAAAACCGTTTTCCTAATCTTTATTTAGTAAATGGTTTCTGAAGTGCAAAGAGTTAATAAAAGAGAAAAAAAACAGACAAAGAAAGGAAAAGATTGAAGTAGGAACACAAGACACTACTAAATTATTGAATGATCTTTAGCATCCCATTGCTTCACTCAGTTCAATGATTATAATGTCAGGAAAGAAGCCAAATGAAAATGATTCAGTGCAGGATTATTTAGATCCAAAGACATATCTTGGTTATCAATTTGAGGAGAAAATCTCAGAGTGTAAATTTATTGATCAAATTTATTGAGATAAGAGACCGATGTATAAAATTTGTTGTGGACATTTTAAAGGCAAATTAAATAGAATCTTCCAGATAATTTTACAGTCGATGAGTTATTTTAGTGTAACAGAATGTCTCAATCCGATAAATCCTGGAATTATAGACCTTGCAACGCATTCTACTGAAAATTCAGAGATTCGGATCAAATTGATTGTCAATGGAGAAATTTGAACAATGTACAATGTACATAGATTTCCGACATAATTTCTTTCTGGATTGAAGTATCATCGGATGGGGGGCGGGTGGGTGGGTGGAGAAAAAGTATATTTGAACATTTGATTAATTAGCTCTAACACTTCTCAACATATGTTGATCAGGAGAGAATTTTATGGAATCAAATGAACGTAACCGTATAAGCAGAGAAACACTAAAAGAAATTTTGAAGATCAAATATGAACTTAAACAAAGTAAATGTTGTTATGGTTATAAACAACCTAGCAAACTGTGAAAGAAAACTGGCTCAATGGACGCTTATAAATCACGTGAAACTGCAGGTTCTACACCAAAAGAAATTGATCGGTAAATCTTCCAAAATATTATGGGGTAAAAAGTTAAAATTATTTGATTTAATTTAAGTTATTTACAATTGAAATGTTAATATAATCTTTTGATATTTATACATGTTTTTGTGATGCTTTGGTTAAGTATTTTTATTTTTTTAACACAGCTTAAAGGTACTTACATTGCCTTTAAGCTGTCGATTTAGTGCTTTTAAAAATCTAGAACTGGCAGCCCTGCTTTCCTGATTTTTAGACTGCAGGTACTTGGTGGTGACCTCTTGTTCTGGAATTGCAAGAAAATTGCCTTGAAAGTGAGGTGCCATAAACTTGTCGCTACTCAATGCCAAGCTTTTGACATGGTCTATTCAGTTTATGGCTTGTTTCTTTCGTGCCAAGTACCCTTGTGAGGGCGCATTGATCAGTGGTTAGAAAGTCGGGTTCACAATCACGAGGCAGTGAGTTCGATTCCCGGATGGGCAGTGTATTGTGTTCCTGAGCAAGACACTTTATTTCACGTTACTCCAGTTCACTCAACTGTAGAAATGAGTTGCGTCGTCACTGGTTCCAAACAGTATCGGCTCCTTAGCCTTTCCCTTGGCGTGAAGAGGGGAGGCTGGTATGCTTGGGAAACTGCTGGTCTTCCATAAATAACCTTGCCTGGACTTGTGCCTTGGACGGGAACTTTGTACATGCAATCCCATGGTTAATCATGACTGAAGGGGCTCTCTATCTTCTACCCATGCATGACCTTCTCAACAGAACGACCTGGTCCATTTCTTAGAGATTTTGTTCTCATAAATAGAATTCACCAATGATAGAGCTTATCAGCTCTAAGAGCTGATAAGTTCTATTATTGGTTCTATCATGGGTGAGAGGACAGGCACTGAATAGGTTTTGTGGAAAATATGCTCGAACTGAGATTTCAAATGACCATGTTTATCCAGCTCTCTTCAGGTATACCATTCCTCATCCTCTGCTTATTGACGGCTCCATCATAGCAGGTATTTTCCTCCTGTCTCCTCTTGTTGCATATTCTAAGAAGACTACAAGTTTCCCCGGATTTCAAAGGCTATATTTGCATGTTGTTCATAGAAACTGTATCGGAGGAGGGCACAAGTTTTCACGTTTTACCACCAAAAACGCATACTTACGTCGCCACCCTACACAAACACACACTTGCGTGCGCACACGCGCTCTCATACTTTCCGTTAAGGTAAGAAAAATGTACTCCGCCCAGTGAGAGATAAATATTATTTAATGTACATAGCGTACAGTTACGAGCTACTAACAGTTTCATGCATTGGAGATGTAACCTAGGCAAGGTTCAATAACACGCCTTGAAGCATCAAGCAATCTGCTGACTCTGAGCTCATATGTGTGTGTGTGTGTGTGTGTGTGTGTGCGTGCATGCGTGTGTGTGTGTGTATGTGTGTCTGTACATGTGTCTGTGAATGTATGAATATATACATTGTGTGTGAGAGAGAGGGAAAGAAAGGAAGAAAGACAGACAGACAGACAGATAGATAGATAGAAATAACAATAGCATGAACTGGATTTTTCCCTTTTAGTTAGCGAAAGACGAAAGATCAAGTGTCGTCCATTAGTGACTCAGAAATAAAAGAAGAGATTATTTCAGTAATCTGAGATTTAATTTTGCTTTATGCAAATTACTGCTCGTCAAAAATTATTCGTTACTATTTATATCTTTTGCAAAAACCTCTTTTCACAAATCGAACGAATTTTCGTTGCATATGGCTTGCAGACGCGGTCCGAAAAAAGCAAAAATACATCCTTACTGACATTGTCACTGCTATCAAAAATCAAGCTTCTCCTTAACCACGAAAGTAATAAAAATATATTCTAATTGTTAAGTTATGAAATTATTTCCCTCTTTTTCTTTTTGTCAGTCATTAACAAATGCCACAAGGTCTTTATTTTCTGTCTCTAATCAAAAGGAAAATTTCAGTTTATATAGAATTGTTTGCGTACGTCATCCAGTGCATCCATTTCTATTTTTATAGCATCTTCAGTCATTCAATTTTGCCATTATACTACCTTAACGTCATTGTGCAGCTCCATTGTAATAATTTTTTATGTTTCATTGTCATCGTAAATGGCTTCGAGAGTTCGTTTCGTTCTCGCCATTGTCTTCTCCTAAAGTTATCGTCTGCTCCCAGTGGATACGTTAACAGCCATTTTACGTCAGAAAGCTGCAGTCAAATGAAAATTAGTGAGTGTGTATTCAAACACGCACACTCACTCATTTGCTCTTCCTTTCTTTCTTTCTTTCTTTCTTTCTTTCTTTCTTTCTTTCTTTCTTTCTTTCTTTCTTTCTTTCTCTCTCTCACACACACACAACATATATATATTTATGTGTTTATGTATAAGCATGTATATATATATATATATATATATATATATTCATAAAATACATATATAGAATATATGTATGTATGTATGCATATATATATATATATATATATATATATATATATATATATATATATATATATATATGTCTATATACGTAATACATTTATATGAAATATATAGATTTTAATTATAAATATATGCTCACATACAGATATGTAAAGATTTACATTTTTATTAATTATTCAAGTACGCACACTTTTATACACTCGTATATCTATCTATCTTTCTGTCTGTCAGTCCATGTGTGTATGTATGTATGTGCACCTGTGCGTTGTGTATACATACATCTCTCTCTTTCTCTATGCATACATAATGCTTGCATACATATATACATGCATACATACATACACATAAGCAAACACACACACACATACACACATACACATATATTTGTAGGATCTACAGTATCTTCTGGCTTGCATTTCGGCGTCTTCCGAAGGGAAGTTAGAAATTTATACAATAAGCATTGACTGGAGCCAATGTACGCTGTAGTGCTAGAGTAACTCAATTGAGAGACCAAGGAGAAGAATGAAAGAAAAAAACTACAACTTCTGGTCGCTCTTTGGAGTGAAACCGGTAATGCAAAGATACAACTTTTACATATTAACTGACGTATTTCGTCTCTTAGATTACCAGGACGTACTAAATCGATGAAATACTCGCCATGTTACTAGCAGACTTAAAAACGCGAATGCTTTGCTACAAAAGAAATTGCAACTGATCAAGAACCGAAATATATGCTCTTCCTGATTCAGCAATGCAAAGATCTCTAATGCTAGAAAAATAGGAAACACGACTCACACCTTTACAAAGGGAAAAGTGATATTAAGAAATACCTATGGAAACTCCAGTCATGAAAATTCTGCTGTTAAACTTGTCTAAATTAAAAACCACCTTTCTTTACTTATGATCTGATTTTCTGTTTATATGACATGAATTACTCTTATATATCATAGTCTATAATAATCCCACCCTATAGTGCAGGCAGGGCTATTACTAGATTATAGGCGGGAAAATGTAGAAATGAATTCTTGTACATACGCAAATTCAGTATCTGGGTTTGTTATCTTTTCTGCATAACAGCACAACAATTACATATTTATTCGAACGCAAGTATGCTAATCGCTGTTGTGCTCGTCACAACTTCTTTGCAACAACTATGTATTCCTAACACACTCGATTCATTATTACAGGGGATTCCAGGACACTGGTGTTTCAACATGTTATGTCTCGTTAGCCAAAAGAACTCGGAGTATTGAATCTAAAAAGAGCTTATAATTTCAGCAAGCAAACTATTTTTTGCTAAATAATTCTAATCTCTGCTAACCAATAAAATATTGTTCTACGCAAGGTGGACAACGAGATCCAAAACGATGTCTTTTGCATGTTTATTCTTATTACATTGTAGCAGATTCGAACGCAGATACGGTAATCGCTGCTATGCTTGTCACAGAAGAACAGATTATCTTTTACAACGGCTGTGTTCATTTGTTGTTGGCACTCCGTCGCTTACGACGTCGAGGGTTCCAGTTGATCCGATCAACTGAACAGCCTGCTCGTGAAATTAACGTGCAAATGGCTGAGCACACCACAGACACGTGTACCCTTAACGTAGTTCTCGGGGATATTCAGCGTGACACAGAGTGTGACAAGGCTGACCCTTTGAATTACAGGCACAACAGAAACAGGAAGTAAGAGTGAGAGAAAGTTGTGGTGGAAGAGTACAGCAGGGTTCGCCACCATCCCCTGCCAGAGCCTCGTGGAGCTTTAGGTGTTTTCGCTCAATAAACACTCACAACGCCCGGTCTGGGAATCGAAACCGCGAGTCCGCTGCCCTAACCACTGGGCCATTGCGCCTCCACATGTGTTCATAACACACTAGATACATTAGTACTCACGATTTCGAGGCACCGGTCTTTAGACTTGCGTTCGAATTTTCCAGAACGTATTAAGAATATATTTGCAACTCCTCATTTCTAATCTCGCTGTTTACTCTACACAAAACAATTTATCAACGCAACAATTATTTACCGTAGAATAAAAGAGGGAAATGCGTCATGGGAGTCTTATATGCACGAGATGAAATACAACAATGTAGTGTAGGTTTGTGCTAAACATGAGAGCTCTTCGGATAGCGGTCCTGTTCCACCGATTTCATGGCCATTAGATTAAACTGGTTACCATATGGATTAATTGGTTTCTACTTCAGCGTTTGACAAATTACAGAAGTCGATTTATTTCAAAGAATGCGGGTTAGAAATGTCATTGGAAAACAAAACCCAATAAACAAGTAACCAGTTAAATTAATAAACGACAACAATTATAAAAACAACAATAATGATAACATATCCTCATCGCCACCACCAGCAACAAAAAACAACCACAATAACAACAGCAACAACGATTACAATAATTATCATCAATGTTGTCGTTATTTTTGCTATTAATATAATTTACGACGTTTTGAAAACAAGATAAATGAAATGAAATTAAAAAAAATTAATAATTTGCGTAATAAAGATCATGCGAATGTTTTTCAATACAAAACTACAATATTGATCGGTTATTATTGGAAAATTTCATTGATTGCTACAACAGCAATATGTTAACGAAATTGAAGAGATTTCCGATAAAATTGCTGAAATCCAGGAGCTGTAGGGAAACGTAAATAAGTGAAACTCTGCTGAACATGCACGCACGGACACACGGACACACGGACAATGTGTGTACGTGTTAGTGTAGGTGGTGGAGTATGCGTGTGAATGTGGATGTGTGTGTGCGTGTGTATAAGCAAAGTTACAAACAAATATACACACACATGCGTATGTATCTTTATATAAGTATCTGTGTGTATACATATATATGAATATATATATATATATATATATATATATGTGTGTGTATGTATAAATATGCAGATATGTACATATACACACACATATATATATAGGTACGTATCTTTACATATGTATGTATATATATATATATATATATATGAATATATATATATGAATATATATATATATATATATATATATATATATATATATATATATATATATATGTATATATAAAAATACAGATATGTACATATATATATATATATATATATGTATATATAAAAATACAGATATGTACATATATATATATATATATATATATATATATATATGTATATATAAAAATACAGATATGTACATATATATATATATATATATATATATATATATATATATATATATATATATATATATATATATATGTATATATAAAAATACAGATATGTACATATATATATATATATATATATGTATATATAAAAATACAGATATGTACATATATATATATATATATATATATATATATATATATATATATATATATATATATATATATATACACAAAATACAAAATGGGACAAGTAAGCAAAACATCCAGATAGACGATACAAAGAAAACAACGACGGGTCATTCGGAATTTTCTTTCCTCAGTCGAATTCCAGATTATCTTTGCAATTTCGGCTGGTTATACTCGAGATTGCTCCAATCTAGCCAGCTCCAAGGGAAAACTAAGCTAAGAGCATTAGATTCCTTGGAAGAAAGCAGCGAATGTATACGTAAACAAGGATGGAAAAAAACGGAGAATGTTACGTATCATTCTCCGTCTTTTTTTTTTCCGTCCTTGTTTACATATCCATTTAGGGGAGTTTGTTAATACAGTTATTTACGTATATGAACGTTTGTATGCATTTTTATGTTTATACGGATATGTATATGTTTATGGCTGCATATGTTTATCAACGTCACAATATCAAGTCTGATGGACTGGTGAAAGGAAAGCGAAACATCCTTTTGGGGTCCCTAATACCAAAAGTATGAAAAAGAAAATATTCGCAGAACAGATACACTCTGAAGCAGCAATCATGCAAGGCGTCATATATCGACACGAACATCGATTTATTCACGCAAACATGAAAACTCAGGAGCTTAAGAACATTGCTTCGGCAGATGGAAAAAAAATCACTATTTCAGCATTGGAAAGTTAAAGCCAATACAACTCTTGGATTTGAAGGAATGCTTGTCAGCCTTGGAACTTGTAAAGCACTGATCAATGCTGAAAAGATATCTGTAAGGATAATGGTTGTAGCAAATTTTCATAGACAACCCTAAGGCAACAGTTATGAGTTCTATAGCTCAACGAATACACGAAGAGTTGGAAGCGGAAAATTTCCATCAGGTTTTCTCTGTTATTAAGCGTAAATTTTCAAAGCACAACTTTATGGCTTGTCGAGATGACCCCGATGCTCAACTAAGGTGATCTGACAAGCAGAAATTCTCCTATCATTCTGAAAGCAATAAAAATGATACAATATAAAAGGGCTTTCTTGAAGAAAATCTACTTTCGTTTCAGAATACATTTCGGAATAGAATCGCCGTCTTTGGAGATACACATACAGTTGCAAAAGAAAGAAAACTATCATAGATTCATCACATGATTATGGATCGTAAATAGAAAAATAACTGCGTGGAAGCATGTTTGGATCGATTATTTCTCTCTATTCCATCAATGACATTGGATGCAGTGTTTTAGAAAAGTTACATTTCAGATTAGATTTTTCCTCTTCCAAATTCCATTGACAGAAATTTTTATTTGCGGGACTGATGGATATCTCTCGCAATCTGACGAGTGTGGTTTGTTAGAATGTATGGTTTGTTAGAATGTATGGTGACTAAATGTAAAACATCTGATGCTTGTACATTTCTTGGTATTTTTAGAAAAGGATTTAGAGTTTCGAGGCTATTTCCGAAAAATGCTTTTTATCTTGAAGAAGGCTAAGCTGCTGCCGTGAACATTGTCGTATCCCATTTGTTGAAATCGAAACTGGATCTAATGATGAGTAAGAAAGCACAGAAATGAAACGATTGCAACCGGGGTTTCCTGGCCGAAGAATAAACATATTTCGATATTTTCCAAGCTGAGTAAAAGACCGTCTGTTAATTTTAAAGCATTTTGTTAATTTTTAAACAGATGATGAACAAATAAAAGTTCATGCGAAAGAAGACGAAAATGCTTCCAACTGGCGTTGACATTTTATTTAATGACCGCGAAATGACAAATCAAGTTTGGAGGCGCTGCACTCAATTAAATCCTTCAAACTTCACAGACAGAACAATACCATACCCAACCAATATGAGGAAACCGCATTGATTCCTGCGACAATGAATACAAAATGTGAATTATGCAGTGGAGTTTCTAAACAGCAGAGTGCTCGAACAACTTTCGATTTGAAAAGGGGAATATTGTATAATGCCACTGCAAAATCTAATTAAGGCGAATGGATTTTGCAATTCAAAAATTTCAATGAGCCATTTACTTGAACGCTTAATTGAAGGTGACAATTGTTGCAAACGATGAACATTATAGGAAAATGCCATTGTACAAGTATTAAACTGAAACCTTCTGACATCACTTTGCCATTCACCTGTAAGCAGTTACACAATTCCGAGCTGGAGTGGCGTTTGCAATGAGAATCAATAAATCTCGGCGATAGTGTAGAGTAAACTGTGACTTTTCTTTCTAAATGATCCACGTCAGCATCAGCTATTGTATATAGCTATGTCAAGAACAACACAGTCGTTTATTGACAATGTCGAAAAAAAGTTACCAACAACGTGAGTACTGAATACACATACACTCCCACTCAGAGAGAGAGAGAGAGAGAGAGAGAGAGAGAGAGAGAGAGAGAGAGAGACTTGATTCTGTGTTACATCCAGATTTTAAGCGTCACTACGACTGTCTTATGAATCTAGTAAATTTAATTAATTTTAATTCTTTAATTCATTAATTGATAAATAAATAAATTAATGCAGTGACGGCTTAAACGAATGCATATGCTTCATAGTGAAGTGCAGTATGAAGAATATACATGGGTCATAAGTTAGTAACTTATAAATTTATCTATCTATCTATATATATATATATATATATATATATATATATATATATATATATATATATATGAGTGTGTATAGAGAGAGAGGGGGAGAGAGGAAGAGAGTGAGAGGAAAGAGAGAGAGAGAACAAAAGTGGTGATAGTTTTTATGCCTATTCAATACAATGTTATTTCCATTCATGTTTTCGTATATATAGTCTGCAATCGGAATATCGATAGATTACTCCAATATATTTCGAAAAACAATTGTGTCTCTTCACCGACGGAACTTTCCAAATACAATGAAACATATGGAAGTCTAAATATTGGTTTTGTGTCGTACTATATATATGTGTATATTCACCTCAGTACAGAAAAATTATTTATATATATATATATATATATATATATATATATATATAGGCGCAGGAGTGGCAGTGTGGTAAGAAGCTTGTTTCCCAGCCACATGGTTCCGGTTTCATATATATACATACCTACATACATATAAGTATATGCGTGTATAAAAAACAATATGAAATGTTTATTCCAGCATTTGTCTAATCTACTTGTCATTACAATATATTATGTCAGAATTAGCATTTGCTCGCAAGTCTAGTACATTCTGTCTCTTCATAGTACTAATTAACCTTTCTTTAAGTTTACCTTTGCTTATTTATCATGAAATAAAACGAATTGAAACAAAGCAAATAGAAATCGTTCCACTTCCAATTCTTATTATTCTTATCTAGAACAGAGCAGCTGTTACGCACAGAACCATTATACGCCTTCCACTAACATTCCAGCTAATTTACCTGTCTAACTGTTTAACCTGCACTCATTTAACACACTGCAACCGTTTGCCCACCGACTTGGTATAACATCTCTTTGTCCCTTTTCTCACGACTATAACTTTCGTGTTTACCACCATCAAGTGCCACTTGACGCATGTACCTACTTCGATTGGCCCAGTTGAAAATTAAGCAGTCAAGAGAGTCGAACAACCGGCTCTCCGATTGCACAAGGAAGAGGGATATTTATACGGTACAAGCCACCATAGTTGTTGTTGTCACTCCGTCGCTTACGACGTCGAGTGTTCCAGTTGATCCGATCAACGGAACAGCCTGCTCGTGAAATTAACGTGCAAGTGGCTGAGCACTCCACAGACACGCGTACCCTTAACGTAGTTCTCGGGAATATTCAGCGTGACACAGTGTGACAAGGTTGACCTTTTGAATTACAGGCACAACAGAAACAGGAAGTAAGAGTGAGAGAAAGTTGTGGCGAAAGAGTACAGCAGGGTTCACCACCATCCCCTGCCGGAGCCTCGTAGAGCTTTAGGTGTTTTCGCTCAATAAACACTCACAACGCCCGGTCTGGGAATCGAAACCGCGATCCTATGACCGCGAGTCCACTGCCCTAACCACTGGGCCATTGCGCCTCCTCAACAAGCTCTTTCTGGGTGGCTACGGAATAAAACAATGTAAAGGTGAAATTCAGCTGTAGCAGGAGTATTTCCAGCCTCATAGAGAACCGAAACGTAGGCATTTTATGGCCATAGCAACAACGAGAGTAGCTGATGTGCAATTAACAGGGCATAAAAGCCTTCCCGTTGAAAGGTAAATACTTAGAAACATCCTATACTGCATCGATGTTGTCTCTGAAAACATCTCATCTTGCTACATAGGGCTGACAGA
>NC_142947.1:41208193-41215693 GCF_046866305.1 Octopus bimaculoides | reverse complement strand
TAAGATAACTTGAACTAAAATACTTAGTGTTTTTAGACGTCATAAATAAAGCACTTATCGTTAGTTGAATCAGAAAATTTGATTAATACAAGAGAGGGGGGAAATATACTGTAACAAAGAGCGAATAGTTAGAGATAACGTTGGATAATGTCTATGTGAAACAGCGATCGATGGATATCTGTGGTAATGTCGAATGTATGTGTTTGCATCAGACTTTGAGTTATTTTTTAGTATGTATGTGTGTGTGTTTCGGTGTCTGTGTGTGTCTCTATTTGAATATTCCTATAAATAGCGGATACATTGTGTATATATATATATATATATATATATATATATATATATATATATATATATATATATATATATATATATATATATATATTTATATATATATATATATATGCATGTATATATATATATATATATTTATATATATATATATATATGCATGTATATATATATATATATATATATATATATATATATATATATATTTATTGGCTAAACTGGCAATATGACCATCCTCAAGTACAACAACATATATATATATATATATATATATATATATATATATATATATATATATATATATATATATCAATAGATAGCTAGTTAGATAGATAAATATACGTTTGTGAATATATATACACATATATATATATATATATATATGCACATATATATATATATATATATATACGTATATGCAAGCACACACACATACACACGCACGCACACACAAACACACAGACACACACATACACCCACACGCATTCAAAATACATACATTATGCATACTTCAAGGACAGATGGATTCGGAATTACATAACCATGGCTTTTCGAATACAAAACCCGTTCACAACAGACACACAGACACGTTGCAGCATAAGCTCACACGCCTACGCACACGTGTGTGGGTGTGTGCGTGCGTGCGTGTATGTGGCGGTGTGTGCATGTATTTGTATATACATGCACTCCTACACACGCCTACACTTACGTGTGCGTAAATAGACATACACACACATACGCACGCGTTTCTGTTTGTTTACTAAAGAGAAATAAGGAAGATTAAAGCAATAATAGTAATTAGTGCAAAAAGAAATTAGTACAAAGGCACATTCCAATCCGCTAAATAGATACATACATAAACGTATACATGCACACATGCATCCATACACACACACATACATACGCACGCATACCTACACACACACACACACATATATATGCTATATATATATATATATATATATATATATATACACACACACATATATGTATATATATGGTGGTGGTTGTCTACTCCTTACACAGAGTTTGACCACCTCCTGCACCTACACCTTAGCTCTTTCATGGCGTCTGATGTGGCTTTTTAAACCAGACAATGTTTTGAAAAAACACCCACACAGATTGCACCTCTGATTTGTACTATCAACACCTGCAGGTAAGTTCTGCTCATTGTGGATCCTAACATGTCTTTTAAGACCCCCACTGGATTTGCAAGCCCTCTGGCACACACCACATTCAAACGTGTGCACAGACATATAATCAGAATAGTTGTATATTCTGATTATATATGTACTCTGATTATATATGTACTCTGATTATATATGTACTCTGATTATATATATAGGTATATTCTGATTATATAGAGTACCTATATAATCAGAATATACAGGGTGCGGTGAATAAACTGTCGTCTAAATTACGCAGAAATGAAAATAGCACTGCCATCTCGTTTTAACAGTTATATTTACCAAAATTTCATAAAAATATCTTGAAATACTAAAGGTTATATTTTTTTCAATAAAATCGCCATTGGCTTCAGCCACGGCCTCCAGACGACTTCGTAATCTCCTGCAATTCTTCTGGACGGTTTCCTTGTTTAAGTTGGTGAATGCTGGCATAATCCTTGCCTTCAGTTTATCTTAGGTCTTACAAAGAGTTTTGTTGGTCTCTCGCTCAACTGTACTCCACACATAATAATCAAAGGGGTTGCAGTCTTAGGTGGCCAGATGTTAGATGGGATGTACTCACAGAAACTGACTGACAGCCATGACTGGGTTCTCCTGCTTGTGCGGCATGGTGCAGAGTCCTGTTATCAAACATAGGATCTTCCAGCAGCCACCCTCTTGACCCGGAGCAGCACAATCACCCCCAGGCACTTGATATAGGTCTCCATGTTGAGTGTGAGGCCGTGTTGGAGGTATAACGTGACCATCACTAGTGATCAATCCAAACACCATGATGTTGACTGGATGTTTGATTTTTATCATTCTTGGTACATGTCCTCGAATTGACACCCAAACATTCTGAAATGCTCGTATAGGAGCTTCCGTATTGAGTCCTCTTTCTTTTATATATACATATATATATATATATATGTGTGTGTGTGTGTGTGTGTGTGTGTGTGTGTGTGTGTGTGTGTGTGTGTGTGTGTGTGTGTGTAGGTATGTATGTATGTATGACATTTTCATTTTACTTTGCGCTACCCCATGTTGTCATCCTGTTTTGCGGCCGTACGGCTTTTTGGCTGAAAATGTATGATTTATTCCGTCGTCTTTGTTTTCGTCATTGTCCTGTACATTCGTTAGCTATTCCCAATGGAACTTTGCCACTGGCGCTACCCAGAGTGAACAATAATAATAATAATAATTATAAGCTAGGAAGGAAAATATCAACGGATAATTTATCAATACTATATTAAATTCCAAACAAGAAGGGCTGATTAACTACAGAGACAATATTCATATCTCAACGCCAAGCTAAAATAAACATACAGACAACACACACATGTCACAAACAAGAGACCCACGTGACAGATGATGTATAACTTTAACCACCAGAGTACCTACTGCTAGATAGGATTTTTAACGACCAAATACTGGTCGTGAAACTTGCTTTAAATTCCAATTGGATATTTCTGAACATACGGTGTGGTTTATATAATATTTCTCCTGCAAACATAGGAAACACTTTATTCAAAGTTACAAAATCGAAGAGCTCTCCTCATATAATCTCACAGACCAAGGGTTCTTGTATGGCATAAAATAACTAGTCACTGTGAAGCACAGAAGAGAGAGAGAGAAAAAAAGAAGGACAGAGAGCAGAGTGAAGAGGGATACACACAGAGAAGTATATATATATATATATATATATATATATATATATATATATGGAGAATTTCACGAAAATCAACAGACGAAGACAGGTGGTGTAGACAACAAATGGATGTATTAGTATAACGCTCGGGAATAGAGAAAGTCTTTAACGTTTCGAGTCTCCGCTCTTCAACAGAAAAGAACACAGAAAGAAACAAGGAGAGAAAAAAAATGTGTGTAGTGGTCAGCGATCTATCATGGCGAATATATATATATATAGGAAGAACGAAATCTCTTTCTGAGATCTATTAAAAACATTGACTTTGCTCTATTTAGGAAAGTTTAATAAAAAAAATTAAAACTGGAACATGGACGTTTTTATCAATACAACACACACACACACACACACACACACACACACACACACACACACATACACACAGCTATGCGTGTGTGCATGTATGTACGTATTTGTGTGTAGAGCTATTTATCTAATGTATACATCCATGTGTGTGTATGTATGGTTTTATATGTGTGTGTGTGTTTGTACACATATGTATATATGTATATTTGTATACACTCACACATGCATACACACACGCACGCGCACACACATATGCATAAATGTTTGTACATGCGCATACATACAACATGCGGACAACATACATACAAATATATGTGCGTATGTATACGCACAAATGCACAAACGTATGGGGAAGGGGAAAAAGAAAAGAAAGAAAGGAAGAAAGAAAGCAAGAAAAAGAAACAGAAAGGAAAGGAAGAAAGAAAGAAAGAAACAGAAACGAAAGAAAGAAAGAGAGAGAGAAAAAGAAACAGAAAGGAAAGAAAGAAAGAACGAAGAAAAGAAACAAAGAAAGAAAGAGAATGTAAAAAGAAAAATAGAATGGTAAAAAGAAAGAAGGAAAGAAGGCAAGAAAGAAAAAGGAAACCGAAAGGAAAGAAAGAAGAAAGAAAGAAAGAAAGGAAGAGAGAAAGAAAGAAGAAAGGAAAACCAGCCCGAAATCAAAATGAACGGCGCCATTATGATCAGAAATGACAGACGGAATCCTAACGTTAAGAAGATTTTGATAGACATTTCAATTTCTAATGTGTATAACATCGTTCTTAAAGTGGATTTAATGTAAAGCTATCTGGGGCCAAGTGTGGAGGTGATAGAAATAGCCAAAGATTCAATACGACTAAGCATTTCAGTAAACTCTCTATCGATTATAATTGAAGTGTATTAGTTTTCATTAAAAAAAAAGAAAATAATTAAACATTCGAACATATAAAAAAACCCCACAAAAAAACACAAAAAAACACAAAAGAGTGGAATTCAAAGAATCTTCGCTTTTAATTTTTTTTCTTTTTTTTTTTTTGTATCTGTATGTGGCAGACATCTTTTCACGCAGGTGGACGGTCTGAAAACGAGTGTGTTGTTTTGTGTTTTATGTTCGTATTTTTAAATTGAAAAAAAGTTCTTGTGTGTGTGTGTGTGTGTGTGTGTGTATGTATATGTGTGTGACTGTGCGTGTGTGTGCGTATGTTTGTGTGTGTGTGTGTGTGTGTGTGTGTGTGTATACACACATATATTTATACATATATGTGTATATGTGTTTAAAAACATAAATATATACATATATATAGATATCTATCTATCTATATGTGTATATGTGTGTGTGTACATATCTATCTATCTATCTATATATATATATATATATATATATATACCGGAGTAGGCACATAAATGTGCAACAAGGCGAAAAAAAGAGTACTCAAATACCAGAGGTAGAGTAATATGCTTTATTTAAAAGCACCAGAAATATAACAAAAAACTGTTACTCGGAGTTTCACGTTCCCGTTCATCAGACAATTTCTAACAAAACTGTCCGATGAACAGGAACGTGAAACTCCGAGTAACAGTTTTTTGTTATATTTCTGCTGCCTTTAAATAAAGTATATATATATATACTAGCTGAATAGCCCGCCGTTGCCGGTCAATTTT
Source organism: Octopus bimaculoides (assembly GCF_046866305.1). NCBI lineage: Eukaryota > Metazoa > Mollusca > Cephalopoda > Octopoda > Octopodidae > Octopus > Octopus bimaculoides. The sequence goes on along the minus strand of NC_142947.1, from coordinate 41,210,587 downwards.
TACAACAGAATGTCTTATATAAATTTTTGTTTATTCCATGTCAGACCATGTCTTCCTGGACAGATAAGCCTCTTAATTAGGACAGATTTGTGCAATTTTTCACACAAAACTTCGTTGAGGATTGTTTCCTTTTTGAATTATTCACATGCCTGTACGACCGTTCCACAGGACTTTATTCATTAAAATTTATTAAAATTTCAGAAATTCTTACAACTTTGGTCATCGTAATGCTTTGCTTTCGTTTGTTTAATTAAAATTCCTCCTCGTAATGATTTTGCTTTCATTTTGTCTATGTACATATTTGTATACATGTATATATATATATTGCGCACTCTACTACTGTTACTATCACTTCCCCGTCTATCTCTCTCCCTCTCTTGTTATTCATCCTTTCTGTTTTTTCTCTCCCAACCCTTCCCTATTCTTCTCTTCCTTTCACCGTCCCCCCCTCTCTCTCTCACTCCTCCTCCTTGACCCTCTCGTCGCTGACACGTGATGAAAGGGATTCTTTCTTTCTATTTCCTGCCTTCCTATAGAGAAGACGTGATTTTTTTTTGTCTCTCAGCCACATCTAACTAGCGTTCAAAAGAATAATTTTTCTATCGTCTTGGCCTAACAGCCCTTACCGCTTGTTTTCACTGTTCTTTCTTGTTTTTACTGTCTTGTTCTCACTGTCCTGTTCTTGTTTACACTTTCACCCTCCGCAAGAAGTTCCAAATTTTATTTTATTTGCTTTGCGGGAAGGACTGTTCCAACGAAGTCGCGTATTGTCCTTGCCTTCGAAACGCGGAGTAGATGGAACAGGGACAACTGACGAAGGGTTATACTCTTTATGTTGCATGTCCCGTTTCTATGTTTGTTTTTTTTCGTTGTTCGAACAAAGTTCGTTTTCTGTCTTCGTCTTTATGTTTTCGTTTCTCATTGTGTTTAACGTTTTTTGTGATGTCCTGTACCCATATATGCTTGTATGTATACATATAGATGTAGGTATGTACATATATGTATGGATATATGCATATATTTATATAGTATTTACGGTATATATATATATATATATATATATATATATATATATATATATAGACACACACACATATATATGTATATGTATGAATATATATATTTACTGTGAGGATGTCTAAACCTAACATCAATTTAATAGTATTTCTGTATAGGGTGCGGTCCATTTTTGAGGATGTTACACAATACAAAGTTAAACTGAGTTACCGAGAATATTTCTATACCCAAATTTTGAAGAATCGATACCAAAGGAGAAACGATCCTGGTAATTATGTTACAACACTACAATACTGGCGTCGACAACATCCTTTATCTCTCCCCTTTCCCTCCTCTCTCTCTCATTCTCCCTCCCTCCCTCCCTCTCAACTGACATACGCTCACACACGCGCGCCCGTGTATTTGATTATGAAGATAAATTGTCTTAAATCTTAAGTGTGCTTAATTTTAATAGCTACAAAGGCATCGGTTTGCCACGCTCCTCATTAAAGGATTAATCTTCCTTTGGTGTCGCTTCTTTCAAACTTTTGATATTGGACAATACATATACGCATGCGCACACACATAATTCATTAATACTCTTTAAAACCTCCTTATAAGAATATCCCCCACAATAGACCCATACAAAACTGGAGAACCTCGTAGCCTCATTGCATGTTCTAAAAGACACGATACAGAATGTTGTGTTTAAGATATGCTATTAGCAGGATTTACGCAGTTTGTGGGTGATACAAGTTTAATTTATGAATAATGTGTAAAGAAGTAGGAGGATATTGTTCCACAATACTTAAGAAATGACGTAGAACCATTGTTGGGAGAAGTAAATGAAGGAATTTATAATTAACACCAAAGAGATTCCGGTGCTTGAAGAATTCAAAAGAATACGAGAAAATACTGTAATACAGAATTTCAGAAATAATATTGAACCATAGTTAGAAGCGGGAGAAGCGGTAGAGAAAATATTGAAGAATATTTAATGAGTGAAGATTTCAAGAGGTGATTCCAGTATCTTTTATCTTTCACTTGTTTCAGTCATTGAAATGCGGCCATGCTGGGGCACTGCCTTTAAGAATTTAGTCGAACAAATCAGCCCAAGTATTGATTTTTTTTAAAGTCTGGGTTTTATTCTATTGATCTCTATTGCCAAACCGCTAATCTACGGGGACGTAAAGAAACCAACATCGGTGGTCGAGTGATGAAACGGAAGGGAGAGGGATCAAACAGAGACATATGTGCGTGTGTGTGTGTGTGTGTATTTACGACGGTCTTCTACACAGTTTTCGTCTACCAAATTCACTCACAAAGCATTGGTCGGTCCTGAGTTATAATAGAAGAAACTTGCCCAAAGTACTACCCACTGGGACTGAACCCAAAACC
>NC_142947.1:41173193-41203193 GCF_046866305.1 Octopus bimaculoides | reverse complement strand
AGAGAGAGAGAGAGAGAGAGAAAGAGAAAGAAAGAGAGAAAGAAAGAAGCAAGCAAAGAAGGAAAGAAAGAAAGAGTAATAGGAAGAGAGAGCAAGAAAAAGAAATATATAGGAAAGGAGAGTGAGAAAGAGCGAGAGAGAGAAGGGACAAACATTAAAAATGGCATGAGTGTCACTGGGGAGTAGGAAGAGAAGAGTACGTACTTGCAAGACACAGAATTGCGGCACTGTATTGGTAACGGAAGAGGAGGCGATAACTATATAGAAAAGAAAGAGGGAGAAGAAAAGATGAACACACACACACACACATACATATACAGAGAGAGAGGGAAGGAGGGGAGGGAGAGGGGACAAAATACGGTCATTTTTCATTGGTTTCAGAATAAACAAGACAAATTCATTTGCATTTCTCATTCCTTTCTTTTCTCTCTATCTACCTTTCTTCCTTTCTTCTCTTCATTCTTCTCTTTTTTCTCTCCTTTCTTTCTCTCTTATTATTCCTTCCCCTCCCCCCTTCCTTTCCCGCTATCTGTCATTCGTTTGTTTGTTAGACTCTGTATTTCTCCCTTCTTTTCTCTGTCTCTCTCTGTGTCTTACTTTGTCTCTTTCTTTCCTTTTTTTTTGTCTTTCATATACTACTTCATGTTCACCTTCGACACTGATTTCCACTTCAATGCAATCATCCATATTAACTTGTGCCTTATACAAAAGAATTAAACGTGCACAAGGAGTTTTGGCAAACATCCACAAAAGGCAACATTCTCAATTGGCAGCTTATTAAAAGCAACACCAAATATTGTATTCATGTAAGTGCTTGTATGCTATCGTATGTATGCATGTATGTGTATGGTTGTGTGTGTGTGTGTGTATGCATCAGTTGTTGAAGAAATGATCAGGTGTTGAACTCTTGACCGAAAACGTGACTAGTTCAATTCTCGCTGTTGCCACAGACTTCATGTTCCTTAACATAGTTCTTTGTTGTGTATGTGTTGTATAAATACAGTCGTGAACGGAATCGAATCTATTCTGAATTCTGAGAGAATGCAACACAAAAGTTCCTGGAATTATGACAGCAAGCTCTAATGTTAGTAGAAGGTTGTATAGCCAAGACCGAAATTCTGGAGGTTTTCAGACATATTCAGAAATTATTAACATTGACGCAGGCGTGGCTGTGTGGTTAAGAAGCACGCTTTGCAACCACATGGTTTCGGGTTCAGTCCCACTGCAACAGCACCTTCAGTAAGTCTTCTGCTATAGTTCCGGGACGACCGAAGCCTTCCGAATGAATTTTGTAATTTGGTAGACGGAAAATGCGTGGAAGCAATTCGTGTGTGTGTGTGTACGAGATGGGATCAAAAAGTTCCTGGATTAGTTCTATAGCGCGCCAACAGAAGGCAGCGCACGGTTGCGGCTCTGTAAGAACTAGCATTGACCTTAATGAGGCAGCGTGCCGAGTGACATCTCTATGTTTACTTCTCACGTAGTGAAATTTGTGTTTTCGTGATCACGTGTACGCTGTAGTCTGCTATTTTGTCATGGACGAGAACAAAGAGCCAACGTGAAATTTTGCATTAAACTTGGAAAGTCTACTACAGAGACATTGCACATGCCTACGATGACGAGTCAATGGGTTGTACGCAATGCTTCGAACGGCAGAGACACTTCAGAAGCGGAAGAGAGTCCATGGAAGACAAAGAGCGATCTGGAAGCCCTTCCACGAGCGTCACCTCCGGAAATATAGTTTTGTACATCAAGAATTCGTCCCCCAGGGCCAGACCGTCAATCGAGAGTTCTACTGCGACGTTTTGAGGCGTTTGAGGGAGGACATTCGGTGAATGCGACCGGATCTGTGGAGCGCGAAGAATTGGATTGTTCACCGAGCTCTCCTCGCGAATTTCTCACAAAAACAATATGGTATCACTTCTGCGCCCGCTCTATTCGCCAGATTTGGCAGGCCGGATACAAAAGTGACAGGAACGCTGAGACCGGTGTATTGCTGCGCAAGGTAACTATTTCGAAGGGGACGATGTTAAAACTACGGTAAATAAGTTGTAAATAAGTTATTTTTTTTATTAAACATAACTAGTCCGGGAACTTTTGATACCACCTCGTGTCTGTCTGTCTGTCCGTCCGTCCGGCTGTCCTTCCGTCCGACTGTCCGTCCGTCCGTCTGTCTGTCTGTTTACCAAGCGTATCAATTATCGAACTTCTCAGCTGTCTATCGAAACACTTATTTTGCTGTTTTTGATGTTGTCTATTCATCACTTGACCTATATTTCAACCTACTTAACAATCTGTTATTCTGTCGAGTAGCCTGTCTCTGTTTATCTATCTATCTATCTATCTATCTATCTATCTATCTATCTATCTATCGGAGATGGTTTGATTTCGGTAACTAAGTGTATAGAGCGAAGCAGTTTGACTGTATGTTTTCTATTGTAGCGTATGACTTTGGTAGTGATGTTGTCTATGAAATAATAATATGCCACAATAACATCTGCATTAAAAAACTTGTGGCATTTATATATAATTGGGAAGTGTTACCTCATTAGTAACAAAGTTCTTGTATACGCAAATGCATATAGGTTAGATGTAGGATTGAACCAGATTATTTCTCTGTACCCAACTCTCTTCGCTAATGCCTCGTATAGTGGAATGCGACTATGGTGAAGATGTCTCTATCCGAAAAGTAACTGAATATTCTTCTACAGATTGCCTTTTTTTTTTCTTTCTAAGTTTCTAATTAAACTCGGTGGAGTTGGAAGTCCTATAAATATATATGATCACGTCATTGCGCTTTCTACATTCGCCTCTCTATTTACGAATGTCCAGACCTATGTGCATGCATATATATATATATATATATATATATATATATATATATATATTATCTTTGACTTGTTTCGGTCAATTTTGACTACCAGCATGTTAGGGCTTCAAGAGTTTTAGGCAAATCGAACCCGGTACTTATGTTTTTAAAGCCTGGTACTTTTTCGCTTTTGCCGAACCGCAAAGTTACACCAACACCGGTTGTCGAGCGGTGATGGGGGACAAACACACACACACACACACACACACACACACACACACATATATATATATATATATATATATATATATATATATATATATATATATATACGACGAGCTTTTTTCCATTTCCGTCTACCAAATCCTGGGTCTATAGTAGAGGACACTTACCCAAGGTGGGACTGAACCCGGGACCATGTGGTTGCGAAGCAAGCTTCTTACTGCACAGCCACGCCTGCGCCTACATACATACATACATACATACATATGAGCAAGTATATTCTCGAGTCCTAGGGCCATAGAGCTGGTCCCCCAGTTTCTTTGGCGCACAAGCGGGCCAGATCACGCAGTACATCTGCACTGAAGAGGACGGCAGTCCGTCGTCGCAGGGTTACTCATTTACAGCTGGAGCAACGTGTAACGAAATGTCTTGCGTCGCCTCGTCCTGGAATCGAAACCAGGATCTTATGATCGTGAGTGCAACCATCTAAACAATAGGTCATGTGCCTTCACTGACGCAACTAAATACCAGAAGTCAAGGAATGTAGTCCGGTGACTCTCTACTATTTCTACCCATTAGTGGTAGTAGTAGTGGTAGTAGTAGTAGTAGTGGTGGTGGTGGTGGTGGTGGTGGTAGTAGTAGTAGTGGTAGTAGTAGTAGTAGTAGTAGTAGTAGTTCCAATTCTCCCGCGCCCACCACTGCTTATGAAGTAAAATAAAGGGTTTTTTTTTTTCCTTCAAGCATTTTGTAAATCGGTTAAGTTGAATATTTGATCAACGATGGCGGGAGAGGAAGGAAATAACGCTTGAACCAGACACTAATTAAGAGATTAAGAGAGATTAAGAGATTAAGTGATTATGTAATTTCCTGCAAATAAATAAAACAAATTGTCCGTAACATTACTGACCACCACCACCACCACCACCACAACAACAACTACTACTGTTACTACTACTACTACTACTACTACTACTACTACTACTACTACTGCTGCTGCTGCTATGACTACTACTACTGCTATGACTACTACTGCTGCTGCTGCTGCTACTACTACTACTGCTAATACTACAGCTACTACTACAGCTGCTGCTGCAGTAGCAGCTAATGCCACTACTACCACCACCACCACCACCATCATTACTACTACTACTACTACTTCTACTACAAATTTGAGGGGATGTGACTAGTCCAGTGCATAACTGGTACTTAATTTATTGACCTCCGAAAGGATAAAAGGCAAAGTCGACCACGGCGGAATTTGAACTCAGAACGTAGCGACAGGTGAAATACCGCTAAGCATTTCGTCCGGCGTCTTAACGAATTTGTCATCTCACCGCCTTAAGAAGAAAAAAAAAGAATAATAATAATAATGATAATAATAATAATAATAATAATAATAATAATGGTTTCAAATTTTGTCACAAGGGCGGCAATTTGTGGGGAGGGGATAAGTCGATTACATCGACCCCAGTGTGTACTTATTTTACCGACCCCGAAAAGATGAAAGGCAAAGTAGGCGTCGGTGGTATTTGAACTCAGAACGTTAAGACGGACGAAATAATAAATAAATAAATAAATAAATAAGGATATTTTTTTCCCTATGACACAATACAAACCACCAATTATTAATCGTATTTAGAATTAATTCCATCCAGTAAATCTTCTGTAGTTCAGACTCAGAATACCGCTCTTGAAAGACTACAACTCTTTGACATTTTGCTTCCTGGTCGTTTGATTAAATAAATTTGCAATCGCATAAACAATTCAGTATATTGCTATCACAAATTTAATTAGCAGAATCAGTAGATCATTAACTAAAGCGCCCCGAGATATTTAGTTACGTTCTTTTAAGTTGCGCATTGAACAGAGATCAATTGTGTTTTTTATCCTCTTTCCAGTGTCTATAAAATAAAGTCCAGTTAAGATCTATTTGGCTTTTTTCAAAACACCTGAACGTATGGTTTTTAAGGTTATGATAGAAATAATTATAATTGCTCAATTCTTGAGATGGTTCGAACCACAGTGTTTCGGGTCAGACGGAATCAAAAACAGAAAAATGTTCATGAATTAACTGTGTTTCTTTGTCATTCATTTTATTTATTTATCTGTCTGTGTGTGTGTGTTTGTTTGTTCTTTAGAGACATAAAATTAAAAACTGTTTCATTTTGGTTTTTAGGAGTTTAATTTTTCACGACAAGTAAATTCCAAATCTTTAGGATACGGAAAAATTCTGAACAAGACAGTTTGTATCCTAACACATGCAGTACTTGAGCTCATGGTTTAGGTTTTGCTTTACTTGTAACTGATTAGCATAAGTTTTTAGTCCCTACAGAAAGTGACATCGTTCACTGCTGTGGATTTGATGGGAATTACTTTTTCATTCTATAACCCAGGCACGTACGAAAGCGCATGTGAAGGCGCGTGACTTAGTGGTTATAGTGTTGCACTCTTAATCGTAAGACTGCGGTTTCAAGTCCCAAATCCAGTGGTGCATTGTGTTCTTGAACAAAACACTTCATTTCACGTCGCTCCTGTTCACTCAGCTGTAACGAGTTCCAGCAATAACGGCGTCTAGTTCACGGAAAAGTGTTCGGATTTCAATCACGTATACAGGTGAAGCTTATGAGTTGCGCGGCTCATGGCTGACCTAAATACCCAAATCCCTTTTACGCAGACAAGTATCAACACCTATGGCTCATGCAGACCCTTTGGTGACTCCATTAATAGAAGTTCCGGATATCGATATCTACGGATAAAATGTAGGATGGAAAGGAATTCCAGATATGATGACGAATAATTTAGAAATTATTTGGTAAGGGTCCACATAATATTTTTGGGAGTCCACATAGCAAAATAGTAAATAGGGGATCCAAAATCATTTTAGGGGCCCATAAAAAGTTTTTGCATTCGATTTATGTATTGCAAAAAACATTTAGGTTTCTTTCTCTGACATTTTAAAAAGATCAACCTACACAAGTTAATATGAGTGGAAAACAGAATAAGAATTTTGAAAGAAGTTTTCATAAAACTTGTTTTTAAACATTGGGATCCACCAGAATGGCTGTGTGGTAAGTAGCTTGCTTACCAACCACATGGTTCCGGGTTCAGTCCCACTGCGTGGCACCTTGGGCAAGTGTCTTCAACTATAGCCTCGGGCCGACCAAAGCCTTGTGAGTGGATTTGGTAGATGGAAACTGAAAGAAGCCCGTCGTATATATGTATATGTGTGTGTGTATTTGTGTGTCTGTGTTTGTCCCCCCAACATCGCTTGACAACCGATGCTGGTGTGTTTACGTCCCCGTAACCTAGCGTTTCGGCAAATGAGTCCGATAGAATAAGTACTAGGCTTACAAAGAATAAGTCCTGGGGGTCGATTTGCTCGACTAAAGGCGGTGCTCCAGTATGGCCGCAGTCAAAAGACTGAAACAAGTAAAAGAGTAAAGGTGTCCAGCGATAGAAAAAAAAAAGGGGGGGGGGGGGTTGTGAATCCTTGGAATAAATGAACATTCCAATTCTTGAAGTTAGTCTGGTATTAATATAGAATTCTGCCGAGGTCGACTTTGCCTTTCATCCTTTCGGGGTCGATAAGTTAAGTACCAGTTGCGTACTGGTGTCTATCAAATTGACTGCCTCCTCCCACCCTTCCCCCAAATATTTCTGGCCTTGTGCCAAGAGTAGAGAAGATTAATATAGAGTTGCGTACCTTGTATTATCAACAAAAGTATTCTTTTAAATAAAGAAATTAATTAATAAATGGAAAAATTTCGTTTGTGCGTCAGTAATAGTTTTATATATTTTATATTATCTATCGGTTAATGGGAAAATAAAATGGGTTTACGATCTGGAAAAAAAAATTCGTTTGAGAGAAATTAACTTTATTTAACTCGACCTAAAACGTGCTCCGATTTTCTCAGACAGGTGTTTCATATTTCTGATATCCTTTCTTCAGGTTTAATTACTTTTAATATTAATAACAAATCGTCTTAATTAAAGAAGAATCTATCGACTGAAATCTTTGCTTTAAACAAAATTAAAAGCGACAAACAAAGCAACAAAAGTAGTGCAAAGTATAAAACCGCTTCCAAACCAAAAAAGGAAAAAGAAATAAAAATTAACAGCAGTTCGTTAAAAGAAAATAACAATAAAAACCAGAGTTTTACATATGAAAGAAGTCCTGAAAAACTCTTTCGACTAAAACCCTTCAAGGTAGTGTACAGCATGGCCGCAGTGAAATGACTAAAATAAAAGATAAATATATACAAGATAAATATAAGCACATACACTGTATGTGTATATATATATATATATATATATATATATATATATATATTGTATATATTATTACTAATGTGTGTGCATATATATATATATATAAAATCGATATTTAAATATCGATCTTATGATCTTATCTTTATTTATATATATATATTATAAATAAGGATAAGATCGATATTTAAATATCCATTTTATCAAGTGTCCAGCATGTGAATAAAAACCATAAAAGGTAACAATTATTTAAAATTATAATTTAGGGTATCTATGAGATACCGCCATGCTGAAAATAGCAGCCAAATCTTGACTCTAAACCACAATAAACAGTGTGCTATATGAACATTTTATTGTGGTTTAGAGTCAAGATTTGGCTGCTATTTTCAGCATGGCAGTATCTCATAGATACCCTAAATTATAATTTTATATATATATATATATATATATTGTATATATATATATATATATATATATATATATATATATATTGTATATATATATATATATATATATATATATATATATATTTATATATATATATATATATATATATTGTATATATATATATATTGTATATATATATATATATATATATATATATATATATATATATATATATATATTGTATATATATATATATATATATATATATATATATATATATATTGTATATATATATATATATATATATATATATATATATATATATTGTATATATATATATATATATATATATATATATATTGTATATATATATATATATATATATTGTATATATATATATTGTATATATATATATATATATATATATTGTATATATATATATTGTATATATATATATATATATATATATATATATATATATATTGTATATATTATTATTACTAATGTGTGTATATATATATATATATATATATATATATATATTGTATATATTATTATTACTAATGTGTGTATATATATATATATATATATATATATATATATATTGTATATATTATTATTACTAATGTGTGTATATATATATATATATATTATATATATATATATATATATTGTATATATTATTATTACTAATGTGTGTATATATATATATATATATATTATATCATCATCGTTTAACGTCCGCTTTCCATGCTAGCATGGGTTGGACGATTTGACTGAGGACTGGTGAAACCGGATGGCAACACCAGGCTCCAGTCTGATTTGGCAGAGTTTCTACAGCTGGATGCCCTTCCTAACGCCAACCACTCAGAGAGTGTAGTGGGTGCTTTTACGTGTCACCCGCACGAAAACGGCCACGCTCGAAATGGTGTCTTTTATGTGCCACCCGCACAAGCCAGTCCAGGGGCACTGGCAACGATCTCGCTCGAAAATCCTACAGGAGCCAGTCAGGCGGTACTGGCAACGGCCACGCTCAAAATGGTGCATCTCATGTGCCACCCGCACAAGAACCAGTCCAGGGGCACTGGCAACGATCTTACTTGGCTTGCCGGGTCTTCTCACGCACAGCCCATTTCCAAAGGTCTCGGTCCGTAGTCATCGCCTCGGTGAGGCCCAATGTACGAAGGTCTTGCCTCACCACCTCAGCCCAGGTCTTCCTGGGCCTACCTCTTCCACGGGTTCCCTCAACTGTTAGGGTGTGGCACTTTTTCACGCAGCTATCCTCCTCCATTCTCACCACATGTCCATACCAGCGCAATCGTCTCTCTTGCACGCCACAACTGATGCTTCTAATGTTCAGCTTTTCTCTCAAGATACTTACACTCTGACGGGTATTCACATTGACATTACACATCCAACGGAGCATACTGGCTTCATTCCTTGCGAGCTTACGTATGTCCTCAGCAGTTACAGCCCATGTTTCACTGCCATGTAGCATGGTTGTTCGTACGCATGCGTCATACAGTCTGCCTTTTACTCTGAGTGAGAGTCCCTTTGTCGCCAGCAGGGGTAAGAGCTCTCTAAACTTTGCCCAGGCTATTCTTATTCTAGCAGCTACACTTTCAGCGCACCCACCCCCACTACTAACTTGGTCGCCCAGATAGCGGAAGCTATCGACTACCTCTAGTTTTTCACCCTGGAATGAGATAGAAGTTGTTTCCTGTTTGTTTGCAGTCTTTATTGCACCTGAACATCTGCCACAAACAAAAACTAACTTGCTAGTTAACCTGCCTTTGATGTTGCTGCACCTCTTATGTGTCCATAGCTTGCACCGGGTACATCTTATAGAGTTACTACCTACTCCTTTTCTACATACTGAGCAGGGCCATCTACCTGAAGGGGTTTGTGTTTTATCTACCTTCCTACTTATTAGGATTTTGGTTTTAGCTAGGTTGACTCTAAGGCCCTTCAATTCTAGACCTTGCTTCCACACCTGAAACTTCTCCTCTAGTTCTGATAGTGACTCCGCAGTGTGTATATATATATATATATATATATATATATATATATATATATATTGTATATATTATTATTACTAATGTGTGTATATATATATATATATATATATATATATATATATATATATATATTGTATATATTATTATTACTAATGTGTGTATATATATATATATATATATATATATATATATATATTGTATATATTATTATTACTAATGTGTGTATATATATATATATATATATATATATATTGTATATATTATTATTACTAATGTGTGTATATATATATATATATATATATATATATATATATATATATATTGTATATATTATTATTACTAATGTGTGTATATATATATATATATATATATATATATATATATATATATATATATTGTATATATTATTATTACTAATGTGTGTGTATATATATATATATATATATATATATATTGTATATATTATTATTACTAATGTGTGTATATATATATATATATATATATATATATATATATATATATATATATATATATATACACGGGAGTAACCACATAAAATATATATATATATATATATATATATATATATATATATATGTGTGTGTATGTATATATATGCATACACCAATATATTATCGAAGGAACAAAAAGGAAAAAAAAAAAAAAGAGATCATTTCAAGGGACGCAACTTTTGCTAACCGGAAGTACTTCACACTTCCGTCGAGTTCTCCTCAACTTACGACAACAATGTCAGATGATGATTCAAATAGTTCCAGCGATTTAGACTACATTCCGTCTGGCAAGTACTTCTATTTCCTCACAAATAATATTTCTACCCGTCACCTTTTGCCCCTAGCACCTTCATAGTTTCTACATATCTTTGTTGTTCTGTTATCCATCTTATAACAACCTGTTTTTCTCTCTGTCTCTCAGCCCCCCCCCCGTACCTCTTATTAACTGACATGTGTTGTTATGGCGCTATTTTCTCTTTATGTTTTCCTCTTTCATTCTCAAATCATTTCATTCACCATTCAAACATGTATCTCCTTATAATTTCCAGTTCTTAAAACTACTATGTCTTCTAAATATGTGAATGGAATATATATATACATGCATATATATATATATATATATGAGTTCATAGACCTTGGTTCTTTTTCCCTAATACTAATATATTTATATATATTTAATACTGTGAAACTTAATTTAATTTTAATTTCTAATAAATTGATTTTAATTGAGTTTTTACCTGTAATTTTGGATTTTATCCCTAATATTATTATTATTATTATTATTATTATTATTATCATTATGTATATATATTTCATTAACAAGTATTGGCAGTGACTTTCAAGTTTCGTTCTGCTGAGCTTTCCTCTGTTCGAAACTTCGAAATCACTGTCAGTATTATTCTTGTTAAAGGATAATGAATATGTGCTCAACAAAGATTGAGTAATATTGTTCACCATTGTTTATATTATATCTTGTAGCTTGATAATAAAACAAACACGAATTTATATATATATATATATATATATATATATATGTTTCGTCTCACGTTTTTTAGGCAAAACATGTTTTTTTTCTTCCTTACAAAGTTTTATTTCGTTTGTTACGATATAACTTCCAGTTACTTAGTTCAGCCAATCCTCCTGGTTTGATGTACCTTTTTCTTCTATTTTAAAATTTAAATTTGATTAATTTTTTTTTTCTTGTCAAGAAATTGTTTAATTTTATTTTCGGTGTCAAAAATACATTCACTTCTATACATGCGGACTTATCGAATATTGAATTCTGATAGGTATATATTTACATAACAATTGTTTCGAATTCTGCCTCATGGAATTGATAGGAAATTTATTTATATCGTCCCCGGGGAGATGAAAAATACATTTGACCTCGGCGGATTTTGATTTCTGAATGCAAAGTGTGGGAGCAGATACGACAAAGCACTCTTTCCGACACTGCTGCCAGCTTGTCGTCTAATAATAATAATAATAATAATTTATCGATCACAACAGGATGAAAGGCAAAGTCGACCTTGGCGGATTTTGAACTCAGAATGTAAAGACGGAGAAAATACGGCTAAGCATTTAATGCCCAGCGAAATAATAATCCTTACTACAGGCACAAGGCCTGAAATTTCGTGGAAAGGAGGGGGGGGGGGAATAAGTAAGTTACGTTGTTCCCCCTCCCCCGTGCTCAATTGGTCCTTATTTGACTGACCCTTATTTAATTGGGTAAACTGCTACTTCTGTCAATCTACTACTTTTGATAATCATCATCAGCATCACCATCAGCTTTCCATGCTAGAATGGGTTAATGGTTTGGCATGGAGCTGGCTAGTAGAGAGCTGTCCAGACTCCAAATGCCTGTTGTGGCATGGCTTCTACAGCGGATGCCAACGACTTAACAGAGTGTGCAGGGTGCTCTTACATGCCACTGGCACAGGTGCATTTACACAACACTGGCAAGGGTGCTTTTTAAGTGGACAAGCTTGTATGTGCAGAAGACGGTGATTTTCAATTAACTTGATGTGTCTTCTCAAGTACAGCAAATCACCACATCTCCCAGTCCATTGTCATTTCCTCAGTGAGGCCCAGCGTCCAAAGATCTTTTCTCACTAAAAGTAGTAAGAAGATCCTAGGGGTGAAATCAGTTTCTTTTCATTTTTTTTACCCTCAATGTTCGAGTCCAAAGCCTTTCCAGATTATTGATTTCAAACAAACCAGAGGATAAGTATCACACTTTGAAACTTTAAGTACCATGGAATTTGAAACAAACTGTTTTGTTCCATATATATATATATATATATATATATATATGTATATGTATACATATACATTTATGATAAACTTGTATTTTTAGATGCATGATCAGTACGCTCTGAACTAATGGTTCTCAACTAGGATCCTTATGGCCCTTCAGGGTCCACATAAGATTTTGTTGTTAATATTTATGTGCAATAAATTGTTTATACTTCCACAATACACAAAATATTTTAACAATTCTTTCATACAATTCCTAATATGTAATAACAATATGTAATAATCATTGTCTTTATATATATATATATATATATACATACATACACATACGGAAGAAGGTCACTCAGCACATTCATTGAGAGTTACATATATGGATCAAAACAGTTTGATTCAAATTCCTTGGTACTTTAAGTTTCAATGTGTGATTTCAAAGGAAATTTGAATCCAGTGGCTGAGGATAAGTATCACACTTTGAAACTTTAAGTACCATGGAATTTGAAACAAACTGTTTTGTTCCATATATATATATATATATATATATATATGTATACATATATATTTATGATAAACTTGTATTTTTAGATGCTGAAGATGTCAGTGTTGAAGAAGAATCATTAGAGGAAGATGGTGGTGATGAAGTTCATTGGTCTGGAGATGATTCTACCCTCAATAAATCGCTGAAGAGGAAACGGACAAAGACCAAGTCTACATTACCAGCAAGGTAAGAGACATTAGCTGACATTTTTGCTTTGATTGATTTAATAAAACTAACAGCCATAAATTTTAAAAAATACATAAATAACATGATAAGAATGGAAATAGCGCACCAACAGTTCATGTCCATCATCATCAGTTAATGTCTGCACTCTGTGCTGGCATGGGTTAGAAGGTTTGAATGGAACTGAAGAGCTGCACCAGGTTCCAGTCTGATTTGGAATGGTTTGGTTTCTACATCTGGATGCCCTTCCTAATATCAGCCGTTTCAGGATTGTAATGGGTGCTTTTACAGGCCACTGGCACAGGTACCATTTACATGGCACCATCAGCGACCACAACTACGATTCACGGGTGCCATTTGCATGGCACCTGCAACGACCATAACTAGATATGACGAGAATGGATGATTGTCTTATGAAGATTCCATAGTACTCTTTGTAACATTATTATTGTAGCTAAGATTTGTGGGCGAAGATTCATGAAGTGGCCTGTCTACACTGCAGGCTAACTAGGGGCTTATTAAGCCCTGTACATGGCAGGCAACCCAAACTACAGTGTCAGGGAAATTCTGAGATCTGGGCTTGGTGCTGCTGTGTCATCGTTCTTCCTCAGTCCCCTTTTGTCCTGGAGGTCAGGTTTGTGTGCATTCTCAAAGGGGAGATAGACTAATGGATGGTTTGCTGACGAGCATACAAATTAATTATATATAAAAATGTGATGAAGGACCAAGATATCAAGGGCCTTACTGTACTTGAGGAGACCCTTCCACCACAGCAAAACCAATACCAGTGCTTGCCATGTAAAACACACCCAGTACTCTCTGTAAAGTGGTTGACGTAAGGAAGGGCATCCAGCTGCAGAACAACGGAGCCAATCTGATGTGGCCCCTGGTCTTGCCAGTCCTCAGTCAAACCGTTCAACCCATGCCAGCTTTGAAAACGGATGTTAAATGATAATGATGATGTATATTCAATCTGATTCATGAATAATTTTGGTGGGAATGTACATCTCTCCCGAGGACATCTGTGTATCTGAATATTAAAATCTCAGTTTTCATGTAGGTATTCTCCTGCTTGTTGATACTATCATCATCATCATCATCGTTTAACGTCCGCTTTCCATGCTAGCATGGGTTGGACGATTTGACTGAGGATTGGTGAAACCGGATGGCAACACCAGGCTCCAATCTAAATTTGGCAGAGTTTCTACAGCTGGATGCCCTTCCTAACGCCAGCCACTCAGAGAGTGTAGTAGGTGCTTTTACATGTCACCCGCACTATATTATTCATATTTAATTCCTGATGTTGTTGCACATTCATAGCAACAATTCAAAATTCTAAAGAATATGATGAGTACCTCATTTCAAAGAAAGGTTACCTCTCTGTTTTGACCAATTATTGACCTAATGTTATTACTCTTAATCTTAATTGGTAGTTTCATAAACATAAGTAAAACTGCGTCTGAGAGTCAGCTGTGGTCCAGTAAGTCTTTTATAGTGCAATATTGTTCCTAAATGTGATATGCGCTACTGCTACACGTATCCTTTGATTCCAAAGATGGTGATTCCACATATTGATAAAAACTCAGTCATCAACATTCTACACCTGCTGCTATCTTCTCTCTCTCTCTCTCTCCATTCTGACACAACAACTTTACCTTTGTACCATCGAGACTCACTCTTTCCAGAGACCTTAATCACCTCTGAGCCCAATCCTTCCTTCCTTCCCAATGCATCATCCCTCTGGAATATCTTCCACATTCACATTTTTTTCTGCAGACATCAGCTTAGAGATGATCAAAATGAAACACCAACCATATTGATGTCATCAGTGTGGGAGATCATGGGAAAGTTATGGGCAAAACCACCAGGGAGGTTCTGCTTCCTAATTAAACAATAAAAGTGAAAGATGATGTGGAGTGATTTGAGGGGAATTTTGCTCTGCTCTTTCTAATGGATTGAGTGTCCACCACTGCAAATGCTGCTTGTGCTGGCTCAGCTAAAAAAAAAATTGGTCATCGATGTTGGCACGATTGTGGTTATAAGGTCCATAACGATGGTAACTGGACTCGTTAAATTTCTTTTTGTTTTTGTTATCTTTTGTTTAGGAAGCGGCGTGGTGGAATAAGACTTGAGGGTGAGCTGCCAGATGGCTGCGAAGCCGACCCTGAAACTGTCCGGCAGGAAGAAGAACGACGGCAGCTAGAAAAAGAAACAGCTGAACAAGCTTTACGCAAACACGAAGAACAGGAGAAGAGACGGTCCGATTCGTTATGGCATAGTTTCCTGACAGACGTTGGACAACGACCATTCAGCAGTGCCGGTGTTAGCGGTCGTTCAAGTTCTGGTTCTTTAGGCTCCCTCAACAGTGTGAGTTGCCTGTTTTCTTTTCGTGAAACGCCTTTACAATCATTGCATGAACAAAGTTGAAAAGAGTGGTCAGAATACTCACTATGTTGAATTTGTGTCTTCCTTAATTAATTAGGGTTTCATGTGTCTTGTATGGAAGGGTGTAAGACAATCTCTTGCAACACTTCACGATACATAAATGTCATTTTTCACTGCCCACATGGACCATGTCTTTGGACTTGTACTAATGGCATCTACTAGCATAATACTAATTACATCCTTAAACAGGCTTGACTTCATCCAAGAGTTCCCTATCAAGGTGTCAGCAGGGCCTGTACCTCAATGACATGGATCATGTTGATGATCTTACCCTCACAATTTATTGGCTGTTGTTTATATCCCTTGAGAATGTTGTAGCCAGAGTCTTTCTGTTTCTCAATGCAAACTAGAACTGATTGTGTGACCATCACTGAAGATGAAAGAAAGCCACTTGCCAATCTGTTCCAATGAGGACATTCAGCACAGGGAGGGCAGTGACTGTAAATACCTTGGGGTTTACGTTATTGATAATAAGAATGAGTTCCTTACGTAGTAGGG
Organism: Octopus bimaculoides; assembly: GCF_046866305.1. NCBI lineage: Eukaryota > Metazoa > Mollusca > Cephalopoda > Octopoda > Octopodidae > Octopus > Octopus bimaculoides. The sequence continues at coordinate 41,187,062 of NC_142947.1, read as the reverse complement.
ACCAGCCTGGGCAGTGACATCAGATACCTTGGGGCTTATGTTATAATAAGAATGAGTTCCTCATGTAGTAGGGACCAGCCTGGGAAGTGACATCAGATACCTTGGGGCTTATGTTGATGGTAATAAAACTGTGTTCTTTAGGTATTGGGGACCAACCCAGAGTTTCTGTAACAAGCTTCAAAACATATAGCAGTCAAATATTTCAAAGTCGATAAAGCTTTCCGTTTTTTAAGGCATGGCTGAACAGGATTCTTCTCTCTGGAACTGAAGTCTGGACTTTGAAGAAGGTGCTTTGAGATTGCCTTGTTAGGATATTTACACCAGGTTTCTTATGAGAGCTAAAACATTCCCTGGCATGAGCTCATATCCTAAGTAGGGACTCTTGGAAACATTCCCCCCTGTCTCTGTTGATCTTCTTCAATGCTGAGTAGGTTTTGCTGGCTACTGGCATCTTGTTGAACAATAGACTATCAGTTGCTATAGTTTGGACTTGAAGATTTCTGCAGCCTACAGTAGAAAACTCTTGCCCAAGGTGCCACACAATGAGACTGAACCCGAAAACCATGAGGTTGGGAAGCAAGCTTCTTACCACAAAGCCATGCCTGCACCTATATGTTTCATTATTAGAAACATGCACATCAATGTAGCAGTTATTGTCTATTTATATTATTGATTGTGATTGTCACCTAGGTGTTCTGGTGCTATCATCTACGCTGTTTACTCAGAATTATTTATGACTAACTGGTATTTATTGTCTCTTACAGCCTATTGGTAGCAGAAGTCCTGGTGATGGTGCCTCATCATCTCCTATGCAGACAAATGGCTCTGACGCCAGCTCCCCATTGAAAGGAACTTCTCCACAGAAGATTACCATTACAAAAGTTTACGATTTTGCTGGTGAGAAAGTAGAGTAAGTATTTTTCTATTTTTAGATCTTTTTAGCTTGTTTTAGTCATTAGACTGCGGCCATGCTGGGGTACAACCTTAAAATGGTTTCAGTCAAACTGGTGGCACATATAAAGCAACTGACACACTGTTAAGTGGTTGGCGTAAGGAAGGGCATCCTGCCATAGGAACAGTACGATGATAGACAGTTGGAGTCTGGACAGCTCCCTGCTAGCCAGCCCCATGTCAGACCGTCTAACCCATGCCAGCATAGGAAGTGGACGTTAAACAATATGACAAACTCTCCTGTACATATTTTATAATGTCTAGTACTTGTTTTATCATTCTATCAGTTTTTTTTTTTTTTGCTGAAGTAATGGAGACCTGAACAAACCAACACCAGCTGTCTAGCAGTGAAGGGGGCAGACAAAGACACAAACGTACACATGTATATGTTGCAGGCTTCCACACAGTTTCTGTCTACCAAACTCACTCACAAAGCGTTCATTGGCTCAGGGCTATAGTAGAAGATACTTACCCAAGGTGTCATGCAGTGGGACTGAACCTGAGAACTCATGGTTGCAAGGCGAGCTTTTGCCTTTCTGAGATTCTTTGTTGATCGAGATGTGAACAGCTCTTGTACCCTACAGAAATAAGGCTTTGTCATATGGACAGAAGGCAAACCCATTATTGAAGTGGGTGTTAATCTATATTCTTTTCTACTCTAGGCACAAGGCTCGAATTTTTTGGGGAAGGGGTCCAGTCGATTAGATCAATCCCAGTATGCAACTGGTACTTAATTTATTGACCCCGAAAGGATGAAAAGCAAAGTCGACCTCAGCAGAATTTGAACACAGAACGTGGTCTGTTTATATTGACCCCATTACTTGACTGGTGCTAGTTTTATTTTAACGACCCCCAGAAAGATGAAAGATAAAGATGGATTCGGTAAGGTTTGAACACATGGGTAGGATGGATTTGCTGAGACAAACTTTCTTCAATCTGATGCCTTTCCTGTTACCTACCCTCGCCTGTTTCCAGACAAATAATATCTCCCCTTGACCAGACATGTCTTGGAAGATTGAAAGTAAAGGACACCTTGTTTACAAAAATCGCATGATGTCAAGGCAAGGAGACAGTAACCAACACATACACACAAGATCGCATGATGTCAAGGCAAGGAGACAGTAACCAACGCATACACACAAAATCGCATGATGTCAAGGCAAGGAGACAGTAACCAACACATACACACAAAATCGCATGATGTCAAGGCAAGGAGACAGTAACCAACACATACACACAAAATCGCATGATGTCAAGGCAAGGAGACAGTAACCAACACATACACACAAAATTGCATGATGTCAAGGCAAGGAGACAGTAACCAACACATACACACAAAATCGCATGATGTCAAGGCAAGGAGACAGTAACCAACACATACACACAAAATCGCATGATGTCAAGGCAAGGAGACAGTAACCAACGCATACACACAAAATCGCATACACGTGGGTCAGGCATGTCCTGGTATTGAACCAATCATATATTTTTTTGCCCCTTACCAAGATATCTCCTTGCATAAATGTAAATACTCCTTAAAAATGGATTGCTGTTGGTTTTTTTCCATTTTTGATTTCCTTCTTTCTTCCTTCAGAATCAGTAAAGAAGTGTCGGCCGATTCCAAAGAAGCTAAAGAAGACAGTTTATTGAAGTCTGTCCGAGAAGGGCCATGTGATGGACTCTCACCACCTGACAGTTCTTCTGCTTCAAAATCTTCTAACCCTACAACTTTGTCATCTTCATCCTCACTCTTTTCGTAAGTAACATAGGAATTACTTTATATTTATTTTATCATAGAGTTCCATCATCATTCATCATTTAACCCTTTTGTTACTATATTTCTAGCCAAAATACACCCCTTATTTGTTTCAATTAAATTCTAAAATAATTGTGAACTTGGGCTGATTTCATAAAAAAATGACCCTAATTTTTATATTTATTGATATAGTGGCCCGTAAATAGCACCATTTGAGCGTAATCGTTACCAGCGTTGCCTTCTAGCACTTGTGCTGGTGGCACATTAGAAAATCATTCGAGCAAGGTCGTTGCCAGTGCCACTGGACTGACTCCCATGCAGGTGTCACGTAAAAAACAATTTTTTTGAGCATGGCCGTTAAAACTAAGAAAATCTGTTTTTAAATTCTTTCTATATTCATGTACAGATTAATTTTTTTGTATCCTGCTTGAACTATTGTCAGAGTTGTTTCACTTTCTCAAAAAAAAAAAAATATCCGATTCATAATCATACAGATGGTTTTATGTTTGATGTATATTTTCTTAGATTTTACTGCATTTCAAAAATACTTTGAATTTAAGCTTGCTGCTTGACAACATAGAACTGGTATCCGTTTTATGGCCATTGTGAAGCATTTCAGAAAATTGGAGTAGAAAAAAATGGGAAAAAAATTAAAATCTTCAAGAATTCACTGCTCAAATATCATGGACACAATGAAGGCAAATAGTGTAACTCAGTTGTTTGCATAGTGAAACCATGTGTTTTCATGAATATACTTAAAGAAAATAAAGAGAATGAATGGGAGAAAGAGAGCCTGCCTTATGTCGACCCAATAGAGGGACCAGCTATCCGAGTTGATAGTACCAGGGTAGATAAAGCAATTAAGAGTATGAAGACCGGGAAAGCCCCCGGCCCATCAGGAATCACTGCAGAGATGCTCAAAATATCTGGCAGTGTTGGCTATAGCCTAGTCACCCGTATTACGAACCAGGTGATACACGAAGGAGTCATACCCTATGACTGGTGTAGCAGCATCATAGTCAACTGCTACAAAGGTAAAGGGGACGCTTTAGATACAAATAATTACAGAGGCATCAAGCTGTTAGATCAGGTTATGAAAGTTACAGAGAGGGTCATAGCCCAACTAATTAGGGAGCGAATCAATTTAGATGAGATGCAGTTTGGGTTCGTGCCAGGTAAAAGCACTACTGATGCCTTATTTCTAGTGAGACAGTTGCAGGAGAAATACCTAGCTAAGGATAAACCTCTGTACCTGGCTTTCGTTGACATGGAGAAAGCCTTTGACAGGGTCCCCCGATCCCTTATCTGGTGGTCAATGAGGAAACTTGGGATAGAAGAATGGTTAGTGAGAGCTGTGCGAGCCATGTACAGAGATGCTGCCAGTAAGGTGAGGGTTGGAAATGAGTACAGCAATGAATTCCGGGTAGAGGTAGGGGTCCACCAAGGTTCCGTCCTCAGCCCCCTATTATTTACCATAGTCCTCCAGGCAATCACAGAGGAGTTCAAGACAGGTTGCCCCTGGGAGCTCCTCTATGCTGATGACCTTGCCCTAATTGCGGAGTCACTATCAGAACTAGAGGAGAAGTTTCAGGTGTGGAAGCAAGGTCTAGAATTGAAGGGCCTTAGAGTCAACCTAGCTAAAACCAAAATCCTAATAAGTAGGAAGGTAGATAAAACACAAACCCCTTCAGGTAGATGGCCCTGCTCAGTATGTAGAAAAGGAGTAGGTAGTAACACTATAAGATGTACCCGGTGCAAGCTATGGACACATAAGAGGTGCAGCAACATCAAAGGCAGGTTAACTAGCAAGTTAGTTTTTGTTTGTGGCAGATGTTCAGGTGCAATAAAGACTGCAAACAAACAGGAAACAACTTCTATCTCATTCCAGGGTGAAAAACTAGAGGTAGTCGATAGCTTCCGCTATCTGGGCGACCAAGTTAGTAGTGGGGGTGGGTGCGCTGAAAGTGTAGCTGCTAGAATAAGAATAGCCTGGGCAAAGTTTAGAGAGCTCTTACCCCTGCTGGCGACAAAGGGACTCTCACTCAGAGTAAAAGGCAGACTGTATGACGCATGCGTACGAACAACCATGCTACATGGCAGTGAAACATGGGCTGTAACTGCTGAGGACATACGTAAGCTCGCAAGGAATGAAGCCAGTATGCTCCGTTGGATGTGTAATGTCAATGTGAATACCCGTCAGAGTGTAAGTATCTTGAGAGAAAAGCTGAACATTAGAAGCATCAGTTGTGGCGTGCAAGAGAGACGATTGCGCTGGTATGGACATGTGGTGAGAATGGAGGAGGATAGCTGCGTGAAAAAGTGCCACACCCTAACAGCTGAGGGAACCCGTGGAAGAGGTAGGCCCAGGAAGACCTGGGCTGAGGTGGTGAGGCAAGACCTTCGTACATTGGGCCTCACTGAGGCGATGACTACGGACCGAGACCTTTGGAAATGGGCTGTGCGTGAGAAGACCCGGCAAGCCAAGTAAGATCGTTGCCAGTGCCCCTGGACTGGTTCTTGTGCGGGTGGCACATGAGATGCACCATTTTGAGCGTGGCCGTTGCCAGTACCACCTGACTGGCTCCTGTAGGATTTTCGAGCGAGAGCGTTGCCAGTGCCCCTGGACTGGCTTGTGCGGGTGGCACATAAAAGACACCATTTCGAGCGTGGCCGTTTTCGTGCGGGTGACACGTAAAAGCACCCACTACACTCTCTGAGTGGTTGGCGTTAGGAAGGGCATCCAGCTGTAGAAACTCTGCCAAATCGGACTGGAGCCTGGTGTTGCCATCCGGTTTCACCAGTCCTCAGTCAAATCGTCCAACCCATGCTAGCATGGAAAGCGGACGTTAAACGATGATGATGATGATGATGATACTTATGAGATTTGCTCTGAAATTCTCATTAAAATATGAATAAGTCTAGCTTTATAAGATGCTAACATTAAATTCAACTTACAATGAAAGTTTGCTTTAGAAGCATTGAGATGTGTTGAAAGATACAGAAATTATTTATTCTCAAACACAATGCTAATACAATAGCATGAACAGGAGAAACTATCCATATATTGTAGAGCCATGAGACTCGAACTCACATCCCTGTGATTAAGTGTCAAGTGCTTTACCTTTAAGGAGAGTTTATCCTGTTCATGCTATTGTATTAGCATTATCAAGCATTTGAGAATTAATAATTTCTGTATCTTTCAATACATCTCAACGCTTCTAAAGCTAACTCTGTAAGATGAATAAGTCACTTCGGCCAGTTTCAGATGGTTTGGTAATATCAACCAAAATTCTTTGGGTTGGCTATGGGACAGATTAGTCATGAGAGGATTAGAGCAGCCATGGTGTGACTCATCATCAGGTGGCTGCACTGTTAAAAAAAAACTGGTGGTAATTTTTTTGCTTGGAATGTCATTCAGAAAACTCTGCAGGCTAGAGTTTGCCCATGACTGATTCAAAGTCCATGTTCTACACTTGCATAACTTGGATGGTTTGACAGGATCCAGGGGGCCCAAGCACTGCATTGTACTCCAGTGTTTGCCTTGGAATGGTGTCTGGCTGGATGCCCTTCCTAGCACCAATCACTTGATAACATTTACTCGGTGCTTTTTTTTGTGCCACCATCACTTATGACTGCCATGCAGCTTGCAAGACCGCAAACCCAAAGTGGGGAAGGGGGCAACTTTATCCTTGGAGATGAGGAATAGAGAGGAGTAAAGTCTGAGAGAAAAAAAGGGTCGAGCAGAATAGGTTTCTTGCTGTAGAGGGGCTACATAACTACTTGCGTTTTAGAAGACAGGTTAAGAGTGATTGAGTGGTAAAAGTCTGTTTATTTTTCATCATTGTTTTACATTCATGTCTGTATGGTGCCATAAGTTTTTGTGAGGTAGTGTTTCATGGCTGGAGGCTCTTCCTGTCATTAACCCATCTAACTGCCTCTTACAGCAATCAGAGAAAACTTTCTGTTGGTGATTGGTCAACAGATGAATTGAATATCTACATTTTTGCCTGTGAGCTTGAATATGCATGTGTTTGTGGTTGATGTTTACTAATTACTTAATGGGTTTTTTTTTTTTTCATTTCCAGTGGAAAACGACCAGGTTCTGACAGAGGTGGTGGAGGTGGTGGTGGTGGGCTAGGTAACATCCTCAACAAAATTACTAAAAAGAACAAACTCACCACTTTGGTAAGTATTCACTGTTATATTGTAATATAACGTCACTTTATTGCAAATGTGATTGATGTTGCTGAAACAGCTCCAGCTGATCTGTTTGTACTGACTCACACACACACACACACACACACACACACACACATGCATAGATATATATATGTTTATCTGGACTTTTTCAGTTCAATGATCCATTTAAAGCTAAGGCTTTACTCAGTTGTCTCATCAAATTTCCTAGTTTGTCAATGTCCAATCCACAGATGTTTAAGTACTTTCCTCACTGTACATTCAAATGATTGTGTGTGTCTGTGCGTCTGTGATTGAGAGAGTGGGTTGTCATTTGCTTAACTCCATAAAGATAGAATCATAGTGCTTGTACAAGTATATATCAATAAGCTCTTCTCAAGAGCTTCTTACTATATATGAAGGCACGTGGCTCAGTGGTTAGGGCATTTGGCTCACGATCATAAGGTCTTGAGTTCAATTCCCGGTGACGCGTTATGTCCTTGAGCAAGACACTTTATTTCACGTTGCTCCTGTCCACTCAGCTGGCAAAAATGAGTAGTACCTGTATTTCAAAAGGGCCAGCCTTGTCATATTCTGTGTCACGCTGAATCTCCCTGAGAATTACGTTAGGGGTACACGTGTCTGTGGAATGCTCAGTCACTTGCACGTTAATTTCACGAGCAAGCTGTTCCGTTAATCGTATCAGCTGGGACCCTCGTCGTAACCAACGGAGTGCACCTATCCTATTGCTATATACTTTTTGCATCAGAGATCCCACCCATCTGCATATGTTTCTGATAGTTGAATAAAAATTGGTTTTGTTGTGTTTCTCTCTAATTAATATTTTATCCTTTCGTTTTCTCTTTATTCCTGTGTTTCTCTGAATTTAGGAAAAGTCAAAATTAGACTGGGACACTTACAAACAGAAAGAAGGCATAGAATCGGAACTTATGCAACACAACCGCAGTAAAAGCTCGTAAGTTACTGACTTTTCATTCTTCTTTCAACTTGTGTGGATATATTTCTGTAGACGCAGGCATGGCTATGTGGCTAAGGACCTCACATTGTGGCCACATGGTTCCAGGTTCAGTTCTGCTGCATAACACCTTGTGCAATTGTTTTCTCAAATAGCTTAGGCTGACCAGTGCCCAGTGAATTTGGTTGATGGAAACTGTGTGGAAGCCCATTGTTATGTGTGTGCGTGTGTATGTCTTTGTATTTGTTCCCCAATTCTTTGTATTTGACAGTTGGTGTTGGTTTGTTTTTGTCCCTGTAACTCAGCAGTTTGGCAGAAGATACCCACAGATTAAGTACCAGACTGGAATAAGTACTGAGGTTAATTTATTTAACTAAATCTTCTTTGAAGTGGTGTCCCAGCATGGCTGCAGTCTAATGGCTGAAACGAGTAAAAGTTATTTTCCCACCTCTATATAATACAGGGTAGCCATGTATTTCCTCTATAGCAGTGCTTTGTAACCAGTGTACCACAGTGTAACCTAAATATAACTTTTTAAATTCCCTCTTAGCAAAGACAGAAGTATTGTTTTCAGTCGTGTGTTTGTTCATTCGTTTGTTTGTTTGTCCGTGGACAAGATATCTCAAGAACAGCTGAATGGATTCGGATGAAACTTTCAGGGATGTTTGGCCTTGCGACTGGCTCAAACTGATTAAATTTTGGGATCGATCCAGTATCAGACAAGGATTCTGGATTATTTTCCCTGTTTTTTTTACTTAATTTCTGAGAGTGGTCAGGTTCATTTTTAGTATTCTCGTTTGTGAGACTAGTCGAGTTTATTTCAGATACTCTCATTTTAAAAATAAACTCTGGCTAATTGTTGAGAGGCCATTGGATGTTACCTTGACGGAGGTTTGCGCTTTCTGACTGTTAGTCATCCCCTCTTCCTGTACTCTTGTGTAACCTCTGACTGCCCACACTCTCAGTTCTACCCACTTCATACCTTGCAGGTCCACCCTGACACCTCATCAACGTTGTTTTTACCACTTTTCTACCTCCACCCGACCACTCCCACCCTGTCTTCTAAAATGTGAAAATACAAGTATCAATAGTTGTGTAACTTCGTCTACAACAAGAAACCTGTTCTGCTCTACCCCTTTATCTTATATTTTGACCCTTCAACACCGAGCATGAAGTTGACCCCACTTGGAGTTCATAGTCTTTATGAGCTACATGCCAACCTCACTTGTGCTGGTGGTAGGCATAAACACCCAGTACACGCTGTAAAGTGGTTAATGTTTGGAAGGACACGTAGCCATAGGAACCCTGACCCTAAGTAGATACTGGAGCACGATGCTGTCCCTTGGGCCCATTGGATCTTGTCAAACCGTCCAGCCCATGCTGGCATGAAACATGGGCGTTAAATGATGGTGATGTTGATAATTTTTCAGGTAGATAATTGGTAGAGGCGTTAGAGGGTCAGATAAAATGCCTTGTGGTTCTTTTTACAGTTCACTGGGTCCTGAGTTCAAATTTCTATGACGTGATCTTTTACCTTTCATCCTTTCAAGAATTTCAGAATCGTTTATTTGTAATTAATGATCTTGTTGATTATCTCCCTTTTCAAGACTGTTGGTAGTTACTTCCCTTCCCACCTTTTTTTTTTTCACCAACACGTTACCTCTGGCCGAATAGTTAAGAAGTTCACTTTGCAATCACCAGGTGTTGGGTTCGATCCATCTATACCTGGCATCTTCGACAAGTTTATTTTTTAAAGTTTTTAACCATAGCCCCAATCAACACAAAACTTGTGAGTGAATATGAGTAGATAGAAACTGTTATGAAGCCTATTAATGTGTGTCTGTAATTCAACAGCCCAGCCTTTTCACCTATTTTATGTTAAGGATACATAAGTCTGTGGAATACTCATTCGTGTTTTTCCTTGAGCAGAGGCGTCAAGCTAAGTCAAATCGCTATCGTCCATACATGCAGGCTTGCACTTTTACAGGTGCTGGTGCCACATGAAACACACTTCTGTCAGTGCTGCATAAATGCACCCATGCCAGTGGCACGTACAGTGCACCCAGCATATTCTGTAAAGTGGTGGGCATTAGGAAGCACATCCAGCCTTAGAAACCGTGCTACAACAGACACTAGGAGTCTGGACTGTTGACCAGGAGGCCACCTCCTGTCAAACCGTCCAATCCATGCTAGCATGGATATCATCATCATCATCGTTTAACGTCCGCTTTCCATGCTAGCATGGATTGGACGATTTGACTGAGGACTGGTGAAACCAGATGGCTACACCAGGCTCCAATCTGATCTGGCAGAGTTTCTACAGCTGGATGCCCTTCCTAACGCCAACCACTCCGAGAGTGTAGTGGGTGCTTTTACGTGCCACTGGCACGAAGGCCAGTCAGGCGGTACTGGCAACGGCCACGCTCAAAATGGTGTATTTTATGTGCCACCCGCACAAGAGCCAGTCTAGGGGCACTGGCAACGATCTCGCTACAAACATTAAATGATAGTAATGATGGAGCTGACTGCTCTCTGTGACCTTTAGCAACATTATGGCATAGATGCTTTTTTTGCAATTATTCTTGGCTGTCTTATTATTTATTGTTCATACTAAATTATTTTTTTTTAGGAAAAAATTAGACAACTAAATACACTTTGTATATCCTCTTTGGTTTGTTTCTTCTTAGGTACCTTGAACGAATGGCATTCCTGGATCGTACGGATCACAGACAGTTTGAAATAGAGAAGACTTTACGTCTTACCAGCAACAACCGACGATGACTTTCATTTTGTGCTCTCACAGCTCTAATCTCAAAACTCTGTTAGGGTCCTTTTGAACTGTCCTCCTACCCTTTTCCTTTAAAATTATTTTTTATGAAAAAAGTATTTTCAGTTCATTTCATATTTTTAACCCCATCATCTGTTCATTTTTGTATAAATTATTCTATGGATCATTATTAGTGCAATTATTATTATTATTTTTATTATTAGTGAAAGTGGATGGCAGAATCATTGTTATGCTGGAGTAAAAGCTCATTGAGTTACATGCTCAGGTACAGATTTTACTTGGGCTAACAACTTTGGCTCCCATCCAGGCAAACGTCAGATAAACAAGTAGCAGCCATCTACAGGAGAACAATTTTATTTGCTATGTACCTAATGTCCTTCCACTTCACCAAAGAAATTGGCCTTGTTCTAAAAACATGAAAAATCTTTATCATTAAAGACAGTGGACTTACTGGACGCATCAAACGAAATGCCTTAAGCTGTTTGCTCTTGCATGGTGAGTTCAATCTCATATAAGTCAACTTTGTGTTTCATCCTTCTTGGGTCAGTAAAATATCAAGTCTTAACTCTGGCCTGTAAATTAGAAACCATTATTATTAATAAGGCGGGGAGCTGGCAGAATTGTTAGCATGCCAGGTGAAATGCTTAGTGGTTTTTCATCCACTGCTGTGGTCGACTTTGCCTTTCATCCTTTCGGGGTTGATAGATTAAGTACCAGTTACATACTGGGGTCGATGTAGTCGACTTAATCCCTTCCCCCAAATTTTAGGCTTTGTGCTTCCAGTAGAAAAGATTATTATCATCAAAGCATCCTTTTGGGGCTTGATTAAACTAAGTACCAGTTGTTCACTAGGGTCCATAGTATCAACTAACTCCTTCTCTTAAAAGAATTACTCCCTTGTACAAGTATTTGGAACCTTTATTATTACTATAGTAGAAAGGGTTATTTTTATACCCACATTTAAGGTGGTGAGCTGGCAGAATCATTAGCCCACCGGGCAGAATGCTTAATGGTATTTCATGCTGGTCTTTATGTTCTGAGTTCAAATTCCGCCAAGGTTGACTTTGCTTTCCATCCTTTCAGAGTTGATAGATTAAGTACCAGTGAAACACTGGGTCGATGTAATCAATTAGTCCTCTCCCACAAAATTTCAGGCCTTATGCTTTTTGACTGAAAAGGATCATCATTATTATTATTATTATTATTATTATTATTATTATTAATATTATTCTTTTAACTCTGGTTTTGTTGGAGCTCCTGGAGTGTTGCTTGAGTAAGTGGGCTTGGTAGCTGCAGCCCATGATACCATGTTATCTGTTCTTTTCAATTATCTAATACTTTCCTTGTGAATCTGGCATTTTCTTTATATTCATCTCAATATATTTTGGTACTGCCCCCCCCCCCCCCCAAGGCCCCAACAATAATTGGCACTTTATTATTATTATTTCCTCAATTCTTTTATCTCTCCTGTAACCCTTGTTTCCAAGGTAGGCATGGCTGCTGCTTGTTTTCACAGTGGAATTTGTCCATTATTAACTGTCACACACACACACACACACACATCTCCCAATGTTTTTCTTTTTTATTACCCCTCTGCTCCCACCCCCACCCCATAAGTAGTCTTTTCATAGCAGATAATATTATGTCTCTCTACCTATCTCTAAATTTATTGCAAACTAAAACAAAAAAAAAAAAGTAATGAAAAAACATATTGTTCTTTTGTTTTGATTTTTTTGTACTTTTGTTGTTTCTTATTTATTAATTATTAATTATTTTTTTTCTTTCTCATCAGAAACTACCAAAACAAATTCTTGTAAACTCATGTCTTTTATATTCTCAATTGACGGGTCTCGTCTTGCAAGTTACTTAGTGACCTCGCTGGCGCCTGTGCCATTGCTGGTGCCGCATGAGAACCACTCAGTACACTCTGTAAAGTGCTTGCCTTTACATCCCTGTAATTTAGCAGTTCAGCAAAAGAGACCGATTAAATAACTTGCTTAGAATAATATAAAAAAAAAAAAAGAATACTGACGTCAATTCATACAACCAAAAATTCTTCAAGGTGTTACTCCAGCCTGGTCACAGGGTGATGACTGAAAAATAAGATATATATAGACATGATATGTCAGTTTGGAGAAATCTTGGTTACTGAAATATTTTTAAAAAAATATATATATTTCCTAGATAGAGATTGAAACCTGAACCTTCAAACAAGGTTATTAGTTAAATTACTAACACCTTTACCAATTAGGCGATCAAACCAAAACCTGAAAAACAGATTAAAAATGAGATATTCAAATCTATTTTTATTATTGATTTGATGCTGTGGTAGATTTAATTATCTTATTTCCCACATAAATTAACAGGGCACCCAACATAAGTAAAGACACAGGTAAATAGCAGTGTTAGGATATCCTGCATAATCTGGTAGTGGAATCAAGTCAGACCAAGGTGTAAAATTTTTCATTTAAATTCTTTTTTTTTTTTTAACAATGGTTTCAAGAAAAAAAAAAACACCTTAATAAGTGGAGATTGAAACCTCTTTCATCTTGCAATGATATTGAACTGATTATAAATACCTTTATTCCGAAGGTTGTCTCTGCAACAACAGGAGCAAGCATAAAAATGGGATATTTATTTAAATCTATTCTCAATAATGTTCTAATGCTGTGTTAGATTCAATATCTTATTTTTTACAAAACCTAGAAGTGGGAGACCGGGTAAACCAGTGGGTTAATGGCATGGTGACGGAGAACAGCTATATATGTATATATATATATATGTTTATTTATATATATATATATATGTTTATATATATATATATATATATATATATGTTTATATATATATATATATATATATATATATATGTTTATATATATATATATATATATATGTTTATATATATATATATATGTTTATATATATATATATATATATATATATATATATATATGTTTATATATATATATATATATATATTATATATATGTTTATATATATATATATGTTTATATTATATATATATATATATGTTTATATATATATGTTTATATATATATATATATATGTATATATATATATATATGTTTATATATATATATATATATGTTTATATATATATATATATATATGTTTATATATATATATATATGTTTATATATATATATATGTTTATATATATATATGTTTATATATATATATATGTTTATATATATATAT
>NC_142947.1:41135890-41168390 GCF_046866305.1 Octopus bimaculoides | reverse complement strand
GTGCCTGTAATTCAAAGGGTCAGCCTTGTCACACTGTGTCACACTGAATATCCCCGAAAACTACGTTAAGGGTACACGTGTCTGTGGAGTGCTCAGCCACTTGCACGTTAATTTCATGAGCAGGCTGTTCCGTTGATCGGATCAACTGGAACCCTCGGCGTCGTAAGCGACGGAGTGCCAACAACAACAACAAACAACAGTAGCATGCCATACAGGAGAACATTCTAGAAGTTCCAGCGCCTTTTGTAGTATAGATCAACCAGAGAGCGGCCTTCAAAGCTCAAGCAACTAGTCTTTACTACGTTGTGTTTTTCTTCGCTGAAATTCAGCCTGGAGCAAAAAGAACTTCCTTAATTACGGCGAACAAACCCTATGCCTCTCAGCGATACAAATCTTTTCTGTTCGTAATTTAATTACAGCTAATTTCTGTTCTCGCTTCTGTCTCGGTGTTTAAGATTTGTAATTGTCGAGTTGGTGAATGAAAATATGTTTCTTGGGCTGCGTGAAGAAGTAACTGAACAACACTTGAGAACATTTAACAGAAGAATTTATTATCGCATATAAAGACAAACTGCGTTGACCTCTTACAGTTAACAACAGCAATAATTACACACTGGGAGAGAGATACGATTTGAGTCTACAGCTAGCTCTTGCTACGGCAATATATCTAAAAGCAATCGTGCTATCTTCATGATGGGGGAAGCTGCTGGTCATCTAGCTGAGCCGTCCTGGGTCACCTGGCTGCAAGAATGGAGACACATATTGCCCAACCGCCTTTCAATACTCTGTATGGTAAGAAGTGCGACATATGAATGAGTCAGCGGCTCTCAACGCTCTGCGGAAAGTGTAGGTGCCAAAAGCAGCACTTTTATAAGGTACATGTGGAAGATTCTAGAAGATTGAGTCACGTAACTGTCTCAGGCTTATTGACTGTTCAATAGACCGATCATGTGAAACTGTTGTGGTTTAGTTGTGATGTCTGGTCGGTTACCAAGCACTTATTTTCCGAATCATAACTACATTTCCTACTGGTGACTGCTATAAAACCTTCGTATGTAAATGTAAATATTATAATAACCTTAATAACAAGTAAATGTATTTCAAAAATGAGCTCATTTGGAATGGGGTGACCCCCGCTTCGGTCATGAATGACCATGGGATTGCACCTAGAAAGTTACCCTCCGGGCTATTTCATTTATGAAATATAAATTTTGTTTCATACTGTTTATGATAATGGTTAAAAACCGGCTATGATTCATTGGAAACTGACCGTAATTGATTTAAAACTGGTCGTAACCGATTACTATCCGTCAATCTTGTTTTCCATCATGGCATTCCCAGCTTCTAAGACATTTTTGTTTTTATCCTTGCGTTCTGGCATTATTTCCAAACATCATTAACTCCAACGATGAATTATAAAGTACATAAAACTATAGTAAAGTCCCTTTTCTCTGAGGATTTAGAGAGGAAAGATAATCCAAATAAAACATCGTGCATAAGTTCCAGATCAAGGAGAAACAGTTTTAATGAAATGCGTTTTTGAAAACCCGTAAGGGAGCAGAGGTCGGCTTTCGATCATTTTATAGAATAATACTGCGGCTAGCATGTTCAAAAAGATAACTCAGCGACGCATGGATATTCCAAATTGATAAAACAGTTTTGAAGAATCACGAGATCTATCTATGTTTCTAACCTCTTCCAATATTTTTCTTTCATTCGGTCATCAAGCTTCGCTGCACATTGTTGAATTTCCGTTTGGTTTTTTTTGGAAGTCTGGTTGTACAAAGAGTAAAAATTATTCATAAACGATGAATACCATGTACTTCATAAAAAATATCTGTTGCTGACAATTATTTCATCAAGAAGTCCGTCCAACCAAGCTGGGAAAATTATTATCACAATTTGCAAAAATAATTTTAGTTTTTCTTTCCATTTTTTTTTTTTTTATATATTAATCTTCTGCTGAAGACTATTTTATAACCAGCCATAACTGCAGCGTTGTCATATCACTGAGATCGACAATTTTATAACGGCATTTTATGTTTCACAAGTTGATCCAACTTTATTCCATCGTATTTTCAGTTTAGTTTCGTTTTTAATTAGAAAAAAAATCCAAGAAAAGATTTTTATAAAAATTGTTTTCTCTTTAAAATCAATGTCTATAAAACGATATGTTTTATTGCCATTTGTTCTTAATGTGTTTCATCTAGAGAGAGACAAGTGACCAAAATATTTGGCCTCGTGAATGAATATTACACAGGAATATGGTGGGAAGAGTAGAAGCCAGCTGCATGTATTCAACGCGAACAGAGAAATTATACGTGTTCTGTTTGCGGAGGCTGCTACATAATGGCAGTTAGGGGAGAGAGAGAGAGAGAGAAACGAGCTGGCAGAGACAGATAGACAAACACAGAGAGAGAGTGAGTGAGAGAGAGAGAAAGAAAAAGAGAGAGAAAGAAAAAGAGAGAGAAAGAAAAAGAGAGAGAAAGAAAAAGAGAGAGAAAGAGAGGAGGGAGACAGAGAGATACAGGCAGGGAGGCAGGCAGACAGACAGAGAGTAAGTGAGAGGGAGTGAGAGAGACAGAGAAATAGAGGCAGGTAGAGACAGACAGACAGACAGACAGAGAGTGAGAGAAAGAAAGAGTAAGGGAGAGAGACAGAGATGCAGGCAGGCAGACAGACAAACAGAGAGTGAGTGAGAGAGAGAGAGACAGACAGACAGACAGGCAAAGACAAACAGAGAGAGAGTGACAGAGAAAGAGTCAGAGAAGTGGATAAGTCGATTACATCGACCCCACTGCTCAACCACGGTGGAATTTGAACTCAGAACGTAACGGCAGACGAAATGCCGCTAAGCATTTCGCCCAGCGTGCTAACGTTTCTGCCAGCTCGCCGCCTTCACCGCATTTTGGAATATCAACTACAGAAATGAAGGCTCAATAAAAGTGTAATCGATCTCCTTTTGTCAGTAAAGTTTAGTTGGCAGCTGCATATTTTGTTATAATTTAAAAGGTATGCACTGGCACTCCGGCGGTTATGGCGATGATGATGACAAGGGTTCCAGTTGATCCGATCAATGGAACAGCCTTCTCGTGAAACTATCATGCAAGTGGCTGAGCTCTCCACGGACACGTGGAGTGCTCAGACGTAGTCCTCATGGAGATTCAGCGTGACACAGAATATGACAAGGCTGGCCCTTTTGACATACAGGTACTACTCATTTTTGCTGGCTGAGTAGACAGGAACAACGTGAAATAAAGTGTCTTGCTCAAGGACACAATTCGCCGCCGGGAATCGAACTCACGACCTTTTGTAATCGTGAGCCAAAGCCACGCGCCATCACTTAAAAAGATGTATAGGCGAACGTTCTCGAATGTAAAGAGAATTTCAAATGTGGATCTCATGAAGCAACTTAATCACGCCTGCTATATATATATATATATATATATATACAATGTAATTGGTCACGTGATTAATTTGCCACAAATTTTGTCAGATCTCAGATATACTTTGCAGCCTAAATATTTTTTAACAGTAGCAATTGACTCAAATTCTTGACACACCTAGAAATTATCTGCTGTATATCAAATGGTCGTTTCGATATACAGCTTGGACGGCTCAACTTTACTAAAAAAAACAACAAAAAAAAGGAGTGACGAAGATTATGTGTTCTGGTTAGTGTTTCTCGAAGGGATTTTCTTCCCCCTAGAAGGGATGGTTGTGAGGACTGCAAATGAGGTAGTAACACTGCCGTGTTTAACAAAATTAAAATAGCTTTTGTAAGGTATTAGGTTGTTAAATAGTAATTGATGAATAACAACAGTCAGTCGGCTGCTTCTTACATTCATAATAAGCACATTAACGTTGGTGTTAGTTCACATGTAGTGGAGGCGCAATGGCCCAGTGGTTAGGGCAGCGGACTCGCGGTCATAGGATCGCGGTTCCGATTCCCAAACCGGGCGTTGAGAGTGTTTATTGAGCGAAAACACCTAAAGCTCCACGAGGCTCCGGCAGGGGATGGTGGCGAGCCCTGCTGTACTCTTTCACCACAACTTTCTCTCATTCTTACTTCCTGTTTCTGTTGTGCCTGTAATTCAAAGGGTCAGCCTTGTTACACTGTGTCACGCTGAATATCCCTCGAGAACTACGTTAAGGGTACACGTGTCTGTGGAGTGCTCAGCCACTTGCACGCTAATATCACGAGCAGGCTGTTCCGTTGATCGGATCAACCGGAACCTTCGACGGAGTGCCAACAACAAAAGTTCACATGTATTTTTATCAACCTCGAGCATTTGCTCTTTATATATATATATATATATATATATATATATATATATAACACAAATAATATATAATTATATTGCCTTTCACCCTTTCGGGGTCGATTAAAATAAGTACCAGTTACGCACTGGGGTCGATGTAATCGTCTTAATCCCTTTGTCTGTCCTTGTTTGTTCCCTCTATGTTTAGCTCCGTGTGGGCAATAAAGAAATATATATATATAAGTTTATATGTGCATTTATGCATTCGTGCGCGTGCACGTGTGTGTGAAGGGGCGTCTGTCTCCAAAACTCCAAAGTTGAGTAACGTTTTCATGTTTGGATTTGTAAACTACGATAAGAATAACACTGGTCAACAAAGAATTTGTCCCAAGAAAGAGAATACCTGTATCTTATATGTCTTTGCGTGCAGAATTCAAAAATAATGTCAAATTATCTGAAGCACCCACTGTTTCTCTGTTCCTCGATATCCCTCTTATTTCCTGTTACGTGGACTAAATTTCAGTTAAGCTGTTGAAATGTGGGCATAACTGCAGAGTTGTACCCCCCCGACTTTGGAAGGTCCGGATGCACATACGCACATAATAGAGAAAAATGAAACAAATATGGACGACTTGCCCCGAAACACCACAGAGTGGGGAACACTTCTCAAAAATAACCTGCAATTGTTGTTTCCTTCAAAATTCCTACATGCTCGAAATGTACATACAACAAGGCATATTTGTAGAAAATTTCACGAAAAAATATTCATTTTCCTGGAAGTTAAGAGGAATTTAAGTGGAATTTCCGAAAATTGTCTTCCCTCCTCCCCCCTCCCAAAACACTTTCACCGAAAATTATTGTATATTCGGAATCTACATAATAAATAATATATGCATAGAAAATTTCATTTAAAAATATTCATTTTTCTGAAA
This sequence comes from Octopus bimaculoides, assembly GCF_046866305.1. NCBI lineage: Eukaryota > Metazoa > Mollusca > Cephalopoda > Octopoda > Octopodidae > Octopus > Octopus bimaculoides. Next base: position 41,163,196 of record NC_142947.1, on the reverse strand, counting down.
GTTAAGACCTTCCAAAGTCGGTGGGGTACAACTCTGTAGTTATGCCGAAATGTGAAGGTAACGGTTTAAGAAATACTCCTAATTTGAAGTTTTATGAATAGAATTAACCTAGTGAAATCATAAATCCAACTGAGTCAATGAGTCCCCAAAATATACGAAATGAAAAATAAGTAAAGAAAACTAGCACACAGACAAAGCACAGAAGAATATGTAATATACGAACACGCAGAGAGATTAAAACAAAAACATAGATCAACGAGCAGCACAAACAGTGAAGCACAACACAACGTGCGGTTGTCATGGTAACAAGCTGCTAATGCCACGTTGTCTGTTGATCGGCTAAAATTACCCAAATTTGCCCACTTTAATTCCAAACAACATCAAATTCTTTAATTTACGAGATAAAGTAATTGGTTGATCGTAATCAAAATTCAGAGTTGCATTGATACACCAAAACTGAAAGCTATCTGAACAAAATTAAAGGAGTTTCGTTTAGATCCGTATGTATTGGTATGTATTGCAAAAAAGTGGAGGCGCAATGGCCCAGTGGTTAGGGCAGCGGACTCGCGGTCATAGGATCGCCGTTTCGATTCCCAGACCAGACGTTGTGAGTGTTTATTGAGCGAAAACACCTAAAGCTCCACGAGGCTCCAGCAGGGAATGGTGGCGAACCCTGCTGTACTCTTTCACCGCAACTTTCTCTCACTCTTACTTCCTGTTTCTGTTGTGCCTGTATTTCAAAGGGTCAGCCTTGTCACACTGTGTGCCACGCTGAATCTCCCCGAGAACTACGTTAAGGGTACACATGTCAGCCACTTGCACGTTAATTTCACGAGCAAGCTGTTCCGTTGATCGGATCAACTGGAACCCTCGTCGTCGTAAGCGACAGAGTGCCAACATTGCAAAAACAGATAGGTTCGATAAAACTGGTTTTAAAACATCGAATGGCTATGAGGGTCTACCAGAATAAAATAGTAATCAAAGCGGGCCATAGATAGAAAATGTTTGAGAACCCCGGTTCTAGAACTTTGAAGTTCACCGCTATGCCAACTTTGAAGTTCACCGCGTCAATTGTTACAAACAAGCCAATGCTTTTTGTTCAAAACAATGTTCGTATTGACGTTTATTGATTTTTTTTTAATTAGAAATATGCTCCTGCTGACCATCTAACCTACAATTCTGAGTAAGGTGGTTTCGAATCTCTGTAGAAACCGTTTGGTAAGAAGTTTGCTTCCCAACCACTTGGTGCCGAGTTCAGAGCCAGATTGAAGCAGGGACGAGATCCCGTGAGCCAGATTGAAGCAAAAACTAGAACCTGCGAACCGATTATGGATTGTTCTTTATGAAATAACTACCCATGATATAGGCCAAAGTAAATGGATAAACGGCCCAAAATACATTCTGATTACCTTGCTAACAATAAAGAAAGGAAAGAATATGAGACGGCGGCAACGTTTGTGTACTGAGATATGTGCGAAATACTGTTTCACATGGTACCGTGGTCGTTGCCGGCGCCATGGAAATGGCACCCGTGCCGATGGTAAGTAAAAAGCACCCATTACACTCCTGGAGTGGTTGGCGTTAGGAAGGACATCCAGCTGTTGAAACTATGCCAAATCAGACCGGAAGCTGGTGCAGCTCTCTGGATCATCAGCTCTAGTCAAACCGTTTAAACCATGCCAACTTGGAGAGCGGACGTTAAATGGTGATGATGATGGTGGTGATGATGGTGGTGATGATGATGATGATGATGATGATGGTATCTTTTATCTTTTTTTTATACTTGTTTGGACTGCGGCCATGCTGGGGCACCACCTTGAAGAGTTTACTCGAACTAGTCGACCTTGGTACTTCTGATTTTCAAACATGTCTGGTACCTTATTCCACTGGTCGCTTTTGCAGGATCGTTGAGTTACGGGGATGTAAAAAGGAACCAACACCAGTTGTCAAGCGGTGATGAGACACACACACACAAACACACACATATATTCAGCCATATGGCGAACTTCCACACAGCTTCCGTTTACCAAATTCACTAAAAAGGCCATAGTAGATGACACTTCTGTCTAGTGCGCCGCGCATTGGAGCCGAACCCGAAACCACGTCGTCGCAAAGCAATTTTTAACTACACGGTGGTCATAGAACTCTTAAAGTAAAAGTCCTTAGAGTGAGAACAAAGATAGGAATTGTCCAAAGAAATACATCCAGTTCTTGAGAAGACCAATAGGAGAAAAAACAATGCTACTAATAAAAAAAAAAAAGACCAAAGGTTGAGACAACAGCAGTTAGTTATGACAGAAATACTAGCAGCAGCATTAACAGAAACAAACAGCGACAGCAGCAATGAGAGAAGATGCAGCAGCAATCGTAACAACTAATAGAAAAAGCATTGCTTAGCAACATAAGCAGACGACACAAGACGTCAAGGAGGAAAAATAGATCAAAAGACGACACAGCAAGTGTGTAAATTCTGAAAAATATGGCGACTTCTTTGTCTGAAGAGACGATGGTTTTTATTATTGAGGTCGTCGTCTGAGGTTTAAGAGTTATTTGAGAGAAGGAAAGAGTTAGCAACAGGAAAGATAGTGAGAAAACATTTGAAGGTGGGAAGATGAAGTGGGAGGATTGTAAAGAAGCGATGACGTAAGATTAGTGAATGAAGAGATAACGGGACAAAGACAGGGAAAAATAAAACGGAAGATTTTCATTGAGTTGCGAATCATAAATTTCAAACATCCAGGCCCTACAATAAATACATAATCATAGATAAAACCGATAACAAGACTCTGCAGGTCACGCTACTCAGCCTCACAGTCTTCTAAATACCGCAGGGTGCATCGTTATCTCTGAAATTTCACACACACACACGCACGCACGCACGCACGCACGCACGCACAAAATACGCCAAATACATCTGCGTATTCTTTCAGAACTCCGCGAATGGATAGGTAACGCGAGTCGCTGGTAAATCCATACCTTATTGGTTGTTTGTAAGATCGGTTCTTATTGGTTATTAAAATCAACAGAAAGTCGATGGAGAGACTCTACTCGAAGAGCCGTGAAATGACGGAATTATCGGTAATAATGTTAACTAATGACTTATCCGGCTTTAATTTAAATATTATAGACTTAGCATTCAAGTTTTGAACTCCGTTTTCACACACACACACACACACAAGCTCAGGTGTAGCCTATATGTTTCATCTGTGGTCTCTTATCGACCATAGCCATCTTGAGCAAGTTTCAGCTGCCATGCCTATTTCCATGATGGCTTTCTTCGGTTGTCTGAGTTCCAGACTTACCTTTTGCAGGAAATAACACACTGAGGTAACTGGAAAGCTGCAGCAGCTGACTTCAATGGGAAATGAGAACATGTGCCAGCCCTTGACAAGGGCCTCGTCGTCTAAGTCCTGACACTTCGATTTGTTAACCTGGTGGGAAATATCAATTTCTCCTCCCAGGGCACTGTGAATTCAAACACGATGTTTGTTTTAGCATTCCTGGAGAGCGGGAACATGTCTGGTCGGTGTGATGTTACCACTATCTCTTCTGAGAAGACAAATATTCCGCTCAGGTCCACTTGCATCTCCTAGCCTGAGACTGAACACAAAATAGAGAATGGGGCCTCTTACATTGCTTTCTCCTAGGAGCTTTGTCACTTTTGATACCCTTTGATGCTGGCGGGTAATGCTTATTTGTTGTTACCCATTGCAGATCAGCCCACTTGGCGATTTCTGCAAGAACCTTGTCATGTCTCCAGTTGTATCAGCTTTCTCAAGGGATTCGGTCAAAATGTAGTTTAGGGTACAAAGAGTTGCGCCGCACTGCTTGCAGGATGGGTCTTTTTCTTGACATCTAAGGCTGCTTGGAGTCGGCAAAAGATCAGTAACAACACGAAGGAAGTTAGACAATCTTCCCGGGTCAGTGCATCGGAGTAACTTCCAGGACGGTAGGCGCTCAGGTGCCTACACCCAGTGCATTTATTGACTCTGGCGGGTAAACTATACTGCTTTCACCCGGCGATTCTCCTCAGGTGAATCATGGATCTTTTGCACTATGAGCTCTTTCTTACCACTGAAACTGGCGCTTTATCATCTCTTGTTGTCTTAACTGACAAATAGTGGTGATCTCCAACACACATCTCTTTCACCAAAGCCGGGATTCCCTTGCTCGTCTCGGTGAATTCCAGCGTGCGGACGTAGTCAGAACTCCTGCCAAGTTCCTTCTTCTTATCCACGGTTTTGTAGTCTCCGTTACATTTGTCCAGGCTGCGTCTTAAATCTTTTACAGTATACACAGAGCATTGAGCAACAGCCATGATGTCGCCATTTTGATACCTGGCGCGAATAATGATGATACAGATAACACTTTTCCAATATTCAGATGGCTTCCAGTCTTCCATGTCAGCAAACTTTTTGTCAACAATGACACTTTAATCATTTTCTCTCCAATGCCGTTGACTGTTCACCAATACAACGAGCTGTTCTTGAAGAAGAAAAAATCATCAGATTTAGCCAAAACACCCTGTTTATATATATGTTTATATATATATATATATATATATATATATATATATATATATATATATATATACATATATATATATATATATATATATATATATATATATCGATCTAGGCTGGGATTTATTACAAGAGAGTAAGTATGCAGGTAAATGACCTCGCAGTGAGAGAGTGAATGGAAGAGATAAATAGATAGATAGATAGATAGATAGAGAGCGAGAGTGTGTTGGAGTTAGACAAGAAGGGAGGGAGGGAGAGAAAGAGAGTGAAAGGCGGAGGAAAATGTATGAAAAAAGAGAAAAGGATGAGTTGACAGAAAAAGAAGGGAAAAGGACGAAAAAAAAAGAGGGAAGGAAACGGATTGAGAAGTAAAATATGACAGCAAGGGGAGGAGAAGGAGGGAGGAGGAGAAGGAGAGGAGGAAAGAGAGAAGAAGAAGAAGAAGAATGATAAGGAGAGAAAAGGGCAAAAGTAGAGAGAAGAAACGAAGAGGAAGATAGGGGGAAAGATGATGTTGAATGAGGTCGAAGATAAACTTGGAAAGAGAGTCTTGGCGGGTAGAAACCTGTAACGCGAATATAGTTGCTGCTCTTGTTGTTGTTGCTGCTGGTGGTGGCGGTGGTGGTGGTGTAGGTGGTGGTAATGGTGGAAGTGATAGCGGTGGTGAGAGTGGAGTGGCAGGGATAGTAGTTGCGGTGGTGGTGGTCGTCGTGGTGATGGTGGTGGTGGTGAGGATGATTGTGACAGTGATGATGGTGGTGTTAGAAACACTCATTATGACGATGATGATGATGGTAGTGGTGGCGGTGGTGGTGACTAGCTATAACAGTGGCTGTTGGCGGTAGCGGTCGCGATGCTATCCGTGATGAGGGTGACGACATGCTGATAACGACGGTTGCAGTAGTAGCGGTGATAGTGGCGGAGGTAGTGAAGGGGGGACAATAGCTCTTAATAGTAGTAGATGTAGTGGTGGTGGTGGCGGTAGTGTTGTAAACAAGATGTCATCAGGAGGAGCTGACATGCATGACACTTTCGGTGACAACAGCAACATCAACAATATTTAAGTAACCAGAACACACACCCAAACACATCCAAACACACACACACACACACACACGCAATCACTCGCAACAGTCCGTCAGTTAGCGATACAATTACCCCCACCATCGCCTCCACCACCAGCGAGACAAGACAACGAGGGAATCTCCACATCTGTCAATGGCCAAATTGCGACCCGTGTGACTTTTCTAACAGACAACGGAAAAAATTGTTTTAGCGGTGCAGCCCGCCTCATGATGAACCATGTCTCATGTGGTCCACTTATGAAGTAAAAAAGGGCTAAAAAAAATGGGTGCCTATACCTACTCAGGTGCTAAAAACAGCAGCTAAATATCTCTTTTTACCCGTCGTAAATTACAAGTCTTAGAAATAAGATGAAGAAAGGGACGGGATGATCGCGATTGAAAGATCTTCGATCATAGGTTTGCTTGATTGGAGCTGACTTATGGTTAAACATCATCGTCTTCATCAATTATCATCATCATCATCGTCGTCGTCGTCGTCATCATCATCATCGTCGTCCAGCAACAAGAGCAAAAACCAGTGAGTGGATCCTCAGCTACACTGGTTATTTGGCCTGCTAGAAATAGATGTCAAATCTTTCTCAAATGACATCCTACGTTCTAGAAGCAAACAATATAAACAATAAATAGATAAATAAAACAAGGAAGGACACTGAATAATGTAGCCTTTTATGTACGATGCTTGGCAACAACTAAGAATTAAACTAAACGAACAAGCGGGATAGTCACGGATGAAATGTCTTTGAACATATGGTCTGTCTAATACAATCAGGCCTGAGCCGACGATAAACTACTACTACTACTACTACTACTACTGCTGCTGCTGCTGCTATACAATAACAAGAGCCAGAGAATGTAAACAACGATTATACAACAATAACAGCGATTATCTCCACCACCACCCCCCACCACCACCACCACCCCTACATCAACATAATCACTAAAATCGCCCCCGCCTCTAACATAAGAATCGTTTGACACCGCTTGACAGCATCATTTACCTGAGTCGTTAGGCCGTCGGACAATATACTTAGCGGCATTTCGTCTGGTCTAACGTTCTGTGTTCAAATCTCCAACCGAGGTCGACTTTGCATTTCATCCTTTCGTGGGGGATCGATGAAAATAAAACACTAAGCCCAGTCAAACACTAAGCCCTATAAAATTCACCCCCCCCCCCTATAATGCTTCCTCGAAATTTCAGGCCTTGTGCCGAAAGTATCTCGCAGTGAAAATTTGTGATGAAAAGATGGGTGAATGTGACAAAAATGGTTTAAAGTGAATGGTATTCGCCTGTAAAATTGGAGAATAGGAGAGAGAGAGAGAGAGTTCGAACCTTTGGCGTAACCCTGGATCACCAGGGTAATCCGGGATCTGTGGAGTTCTTTGATTGGTCCCTTGCTGGATTTTCTCCTTTATCAAGAGGCCAGCATCATTATTACACGCTATATATATTTTTTATCGCATTTTCCTTCTCCCCATTTCTGTACGTAAATCCTCACGCAAATTTCTGTCTGTCCCCATGTTGTATCCCTAATCTATGTCACTGTAGCTAATAAAAGAAATTATTATTATTATTATTGTTATTATTATTTGATTCCGAGCGCAAAATACCTCCCACGGTTCGACACTAGCACCAGTAGCACCGCCCTTATTGAAGTGATTATCTGGTAACCAGCGCGACCATCAGTTAACGTCGGGATCTTCGTCAAGTAATAAGCGTCGCGGACGACAGTCACAAACGGGGCGCAACAGTAGCATCATCGGCAACAGCATCAGCAGCAACAACGGCAACAGCAGCAAGCAAGCAACAGCAGCACCACTGCCAATAGCAACATAATTAAAACCGGAGGAGGAGGAGGAGGAACCGGTAGAGTTAAGAGTGAGGTGGAGTCATGAGAGAAGGATAAGAAAGAAAAAGACAGAGCTGAAAGAAAGAGAGAAGGAAAGATGTGATAGGAGAGTGTTGTAGGAGGAAGGGCAGGAGAGAAACAGATAGGGGGGGGAAGGGAAACACTAAGCTATAAGAAGGAGAGGAAGAAAGATATGACAGGATGCCGTGGCAGGAGGAATGGCAGGAAGACTAGTAGAGAGAGGGAGGGGGGACACGGAGCTAAAAATAGAGGAGGAAAGATATGACAATAAAGTGGTGGGAGGAAGGGCATGAGGAGTAGAGGGAAAGGAGGATTGATAAAAAGCAGTTACTGAGGGAGTGTGTAGTTAGTGCAGGGAACGATATGGTTAGCACGGTAGTGGTGGTGGTGGTGGTAATAAGATAGTGGTAGGAAGGGAAGATGGTAAAAGAGGAGCAGTAAGAGTAGGGTAGAACGTAAAGTAACAGCAGCAATATTAGCAGTAGTAGTAGTAGTAGTTGCAGTAGTAGCTGTAGCAATAGTTGCGGGAAGAATAATAATGATAAAGGTTTCTTTTATTTATATATAATAGTAACAATAATTGTATCTTTATTTTGCTACTATAACAACAATAATAATTACGATAATGATTTTTTTTTTCGGGAGGAGTAGTCTCAGAAGAAATAAATGCTGGGGGTAGCAATAGTAGTAGTAGTAGTAGTAGTAGCTGTAACAGGGACAGCGTGAAGAAAGTGGAGGCGACAGCGGCGGCGGCGGCGGGGAAGACACTCGTTGCCGGTACAGGAGGAGGAGGAAGAGGAGAGAGATACAAAGTGAAAGGGAAAGCCAGAGAGTCATAGAGAAAGAGAGAAAGAAAGAGCAAGAGAGAGAGACAGAGAGAGAGAGAAGATAATATAGAACTACCAGCAGCACCAGTAGCAGCAGTAGTGGGGAAAACAACAACAGCAGCAGCGGCAGCAGTAGTGCTGTGGTTCCCACCGCCGTCTGCTGACAGTGTAAGCATGGAATCTTGTGCACAGTGCTTGAAGAATGAGTTCAAACCAGAGAATGCTGGACTTAATCACGAAGACCCGTCGGTGTTTGTCAAATCACAGGTAAATTCTTTTGATGGTTCCAGTTCCAATATCCTCGATTCCTGTCTCTGAAACCCACGCGCGCCAACACTTCTATAAAAATATCCATAGGATTTTCTTCAGAAATCTGTTTGTCTGTCTTTCTCTCTCTCTCATATGTATACTCATCCTGTTGCACATGACTTGTTTTAAACACACTATGATTTTTCTCTTCCTAATCTATCTTATTTACATATCCATTTGTCTACGTATCGATTTAATTAACCATCTATGTATCTATATATTTATCTAATTAGCTATCTGTATATCTGTCTACCAATCTATCGATCTGTCTACCAGTCTCTATCTATCTATCTATCTATCTATCTATCTATCCATCTGTCCACCTATCTATCTATCTATCTATCTATCTATCTATCTATCTATCTATCTATTCTGTCTGTCTGTCTGTCTATCTATCTATCTGTCTATCTATCTATCTGTCTATCTATCTATCTGTCCATCTGTCTGTCTGTCTATCTATCTATCTGTCTATCTATCTATCTGTCTATCTATCCATCTGTCTGTCTGTCTATCTATCCATCTGTCCATCTATCTATCTATAGCGCCGTCTTAAGGCATGGTTGTACTGGGCAGTAGTTGCTCGAGGCCCTCACGGTTCTAAGGGCTCAATTTTGGTCTATCTATGTGGTAACTTGCTGTCCAGAAATACATATTGTAGGGCCCAGGGACCGATAATGCTGCCAAGATGACCCCCGTATACATACATGCACACAAATATATATATATATATATATATATATATATATATATATATATATACATATATATATATGTGTGTGTGTGTGTGTGTGCATGTATGTATATATATATATTCTCACCTACATACTTGTCTGTCAACCGCTTGTCAATTTTCGTCACTGTTCCTTTTATACATTCATAGATACAGTTCTGTAAGTTTACTTACAAAAACATATATATATATATATATATACACACCTTCATTTTAGTTCTGTTTATCTGTCCTTGTATAATAAAATAAGTTTAATTTTTCTTCATATTGAACAATAACGACAATTATATATATATATATATATATATATATATATATATATAAACACACACACACACAATCTACACATACTACTTATGCTGTTCTATATGTACTGAGAATATATATACATGATTTTCACACCCACTCATCGTCAACAACGAGCGAACCAACATCAGTATCATTGTCATCATTTTCTGTTCTCTTCAGGCTCTGATGTAGCCTTGCTCATCCATTCTCTCTCTCTCTCTCACACACACACACATATATATATATATATATATATATATGAAGTTGGCAGCAAAAGCTATCTAATTCGATTACTACTACTACTACTACTACTACTACTACTACTACTAATAATAATAATAATAATGATAATAATGATAATAATCTCTATAATGCTCATTATTGTCATCCATTTCATCAGGCTTTTCTGTCACATCTGGACCATCTGCTAGAATGGTGATTCCAGTCTTTTTCTTTTCTGTACGTTCAATACACACACACACACACACACACACACACACAGTTATATATATATATATATATATATATATATATATATATATATATATATATATGAGAGAGAGAGAGATGTATATATGTTAGTGTAAACAAAGGCAGGAAGTACTCAATACTTAAAATAGAGTGGTATAATTTCATGGAAGCTGCAAATGTATTACCCACCTTATCTATCTATCTATCTATCTATCTATCTATCTATCTATCTATCTATCTATCTATCTATCTATCTATATATATATATATTTTTATATATGACGTTGACCACTAACGTGGACATTCAATGTGCTAGAAATAGATCACATTTTATGTATGTGTGTGTGTGTGTGTGTGTGTATGTGCGTGCATGGTCAAATATTCATATATATATATGAATATTTGACCACGCACGCACGCGCACACACACATATATAATATACACCAGTCCAAGGAATGGAGAACTTAGAGGAGGACCCTGTGACTTTCTGCCAGGAGTTTCTCTAAAATATAAAAGAATTAATCCAGATGTAGCTCTCTTCACTTTTAAGAGGACCTGCCATCAGTCTTGTCTTATTTTGCCAAAATTTCTCTTGGGGGAGGGGCCTTACACACACACACACACACACACACACACACACTGAAAATCGTTTTAGAATATGTTGTTGGATCTTGGGTTGAATGACTTTAATGCATAACTTTAAACCTACTTAGTTTGCTCTGGTGTCTATGAAACAGGTTAATGAGATTGTGTGTGTGTGTGAGAGAGAGAGAGAGAGAGAGAGAGCTGGGTGGGTAGCACAGATGAGTTTTGCAAACCTTAACAGACAAGTGTTTAGTTTAAACATCTATGGGTAAGAGTTCTGCAAGAAAAGTATGAATGAAGATGGGAGATAATTCCAGAGTTTATGAAGTTCAAGATAGCAATTCTGCATGATTGGGAAAATGAGTGCTCGTTGGGATGACCGGATGATGACGAGAGACAGATGACAAGTTCGGTTCAATAGGTGTGCGGAAAGAAGTGGAAAACTGTTTGTAATGATGAAATCAGCATCATTTAACGTCATTTTCCATGCTGGCATATCTGTTTTGGCATGGTCTTTACAACTGGAATGGAAGAGCCAGACAAAAAGACACTGTTTTATTACTCTTTCTGTATCCTTTTTTTATTATTCTGCTCCTTTTCTTTGTTACTATGGCAATACACATACTAAAATTAGAATGGTACAAAGATTAGTGTGACCCCTGTGCAAGGATACCATGCAAATTTGGGAAGCACTCTATATTGAACTGACAAAGCCATTGGCAAATCAGATAAAATGCTTACTCTTTTACTTGTTTCAGTCATTTGCCTGTGGCCATGCTGGAGCACCGCCTTTAGTCGAGCAACTCGACCCCAGGACTTATTCTTTGTAAGCCTAGTACTTATTCTATCGGTATCTTTTGCCGAACCACTAAGTTACGGGGACCTAAACACACCAGCATCGGTTGTCAAGCGATGTTGGGGGGACAAACACACACACACACACACACATATATATGACGGGCTTCTTTCAGTTTCCGTCTACCAAATCCACTCACAAGGCTTTGGTCGGCCCGAGGCTGTAGTAGAAGACACTTGCCCAAGCTGCCATGCAGTGGGACTTAACCTGGAACCATGTGGTTCGTAAGCAAGCTACTTACCACACAACCACTTCTACGCCTAGTGCATTTTTTTCTGGCTTTGCATTCTGAGTTTAAATTCCGTTGAGGTTGACTTTGCCCGTCATCCTTTTGTGGGTCAATAAAATAAGTATCAGTTGAGCCCTGGGGTTGATATAATTGATTTGTTCCCTACCCCCAGAATTTCTGCCTATAGTAGAGAGGCTTGTTTACATAGAAGGTTTGGGTGTTGCTCTCACTATTGCTACATCGTATGTTCGATTCCTGGATTGACCAGCATGTTGTGTCCTTGAGCAAGGGATTTCATTTTACGTCGGTCTGCAATCATTACATCAAACGTGTGGCACACTTGTACACCTGTACAGGTAGTGTTGATTCTAAATTTGATGAAGTGATTGTTTATTTTTAGAATGACATTGTTGGGTAGGTGTGAGAGGCTGGATCTGGCCAGTTTGACCATAAAACCAGGTAGAATATTTGGGTTGGATATGGTCAGTTTAAATGCTAAAGGGTTAAAGTAGCAATATGATGAAAGTCTGAAGACCTCATGTTCTGAGTTCAAATGCTGCTGTAGTCGACTATGCCTTTTTATCCTTTCAGGGGTTGATAAGACATGTACCTTTTGAACTGTGGGGAGTCGGTGTAATTGACTTATCCCATCACCTGAAATTGCTGGCCTTGTGCCAAAATTCGAAATCAATATTATGACAGTAGTGGTTATCAAAGCAGTAGCGTAACTGTTGGGGGGGGGCAAGGGGATCCACGTGCCCCTGGCGCCAATTGAAGTGGGGCGCTGATTGAAGCGGGGCGCTGATTGAATGTTTCAATCGGGGTGGGGAGAAGCTGGTGCATTAAATGGTTAAAATAAGGAGTTTTCGTAAATGTATACATTCAAAAGATATATTTTGAAAAACGAACCCCTGTAAAGTATTTATTCTTAAAATATTGCTTAAAAACATTAATTACTTGTAACAAATAATAATAATGCGGATTTTGTAATTGAGGAGGGAGGGGCCCATTTTTGCAGCTTGCCCCAGGCACGGTTTACCCTAGCTATGCCACTGTATCAAAATGACAAACAGCAGTCACTCCTCTAGAGTATTATTGACATTTCCCATGTCCCATTTTTTCTTAATTAGAAACTAAAACACCATTTTAGTTTGCTGTCAAATATTTCTTCTTTCTTCACGTTTGTGTTGGACAGGTTTAAAAAGTTTTAAAACCATCAGAAATTGATTTGATACAGCTGTTTGTCCATCCCCAACTTTTAGTAATGAAGTTTGTTGTTGTTGTTGGATTCTCATTGCTTTGATGAATGAGAATTAACCCTATAGTATTTAATCTAGCCATATGGCTTAGTGGTTAGAGCATCGAGCTTATGATTGTGAGGTTGTGAGTTTGATTCCCGGACCGGGCTGCATTTTTTTCACATTGCTCCAGTTAACTCAGCTGTAGAAATGAGTTGCGACATCACTGGTGCCAAGCTGTATCGGCCCCTTTGCCTTTCCCTTGGATAACATCGGTGCCATGGAGAGATGAGGCTGGTCTGCATGGGTGACTGCTGGCCTTCCACAAACAGCCTTGCCCAGACTTGTGCCTCGAAGGGTAACTTTCTAGGTGCAATCCTATGGTCATTCATGACCGAAGCAGGGTCTCCTATCAGGCTGAAATATCCTACATGTTTTATTTTCAAACAGCGCAGATCAGGTCTCTCGCACCTACCCTAAAATGTTATTCTGAAAAATAGACAATCACGTCACCGAAACCTCAAAGCTACAAAATAAAGTATGATTAATTTGATACTATGTGAAGAAATAAGCATTACATTTGATAAAGTAATCTAGCAAGGTAATCTAGCAGGGTCTAGCAAGGTATAGCTTCATGTTGTCCTTAGTTCAGTGTTTTGTCATGTCTATTGGATTATGATAATACATGATGTTTGTGTCGGTGTCGTAGTTTGCTGAGCAACCTACACGATGGGCATGGTTTGTGCAGAGCCAGTTCCACATTGCTGTCCTTCAAGATACTTGTATTGGTTTGGTGCAACAAGTGCCACTGCCTCAATACTTATCAGGGTGTAGGATTTGTAGGGAGTTACCTTGTCTAAGACGAGCCACTAAAGAACTGCTGGACCTCATCTGCCCTGGGTCAGTGGCGGCATCTGCAAGTGGCCTTCTTCTTGAGACAGTTCTGTGACATGCTAATTAATAAATAAAATTCCTTACAGCAAATATTTCAGTATGAATGAACAAAACTTAATCTTTAACCCTTTAGCGTTCAAATGGCACTCATGAAATCAAGCCATTGTCAGTGTCATGTAAATGGCACCCGTCCTGGTGGCATGTTGAAATACCCATTACACTCTTGGAGTGGTTGACATTAGGAAGGGCATCCAGCTGTAGAAACTATGCTAAATCAGACTGGAACCTGGTGCAGCCTCCTAGCTTACTGGTTTCAGTTAAAACGTCTAACCCATGCCAGCATGGAAAGTGGACGTTAAATGATAAGGATGAGGATTATTCTGTCGTGCATAATGCTTATTTATTCAAATTAGTTGAATTAATCATGCATTATCTCACTGCTTCTAGATTTCAGTAATGTGATAGTATCTTTTTTATAATGACATTGTATGGTAAGTGTGAGAGGCTAGATCTGGCTGATTTGAACATGTAGAATATTTTAGGATGATATGGCTGGTTTAAATGCTAAAGGGTTAACAGCCGAAATATCTTGCTTTAGCATTAAAAGAAATTAGCATTTTCTTGACAACAGTCCTTTAACCCTTCTGTTACCGTATTTCTGTTGAGATGCTCTGTGTTTCTGTCAATTCATTTTAAATATAACAAAGAGTTTAGTGAAATAACTTGGTTATCATTAAGGTGGTGCTTTGAACAGAAATTGTGACTAAGGTTTGGTGGAAGATTTTAATTCAAGACATATGAAAACAAGACATTTGTACTACAGAGCCAGTTTCTGTCTACCAAATCCACTCACAAGGCTTTGGTCGGCCCAAAGCTATAGTAGAAGACACTTGCCCAAGGTGCTGTGCAGTGGGACTGAACCTGGAACCATGTGGTTCGTAAGCAAACTACTTATCACACAGCCACTCCTACGCCAAAGTTAATTGGATATTTTAACCAATTAACAAATAATAAAGGAGTGGAAATGAACCAATACATGTGTTAATAATATTGGAATAATGACTCTCCCTAGACAAAACAAAATTTGTTTCAACACATGAATTCACATAAAGAACCTTGCAAACCAGATATAAAGATGAAATATGTTCCAAATGGCTCTATAACAGCGAAATTATCTTACTAAATTCTTCATTTTTTTTTTCAAAACCAACAGGAAGAAAAACAGCATATTTCAAGAGAAATAGGGAAACAAAAGGATTAAAACAGGAAGCAGTGAATTGGTATCAAAAAAGTTCATATAATGTCTCGATCACCAGTGATTGCACTTTTAACAATCACTTTATCTGAGCCCAAACCAATATTTTGTATTGTTAGTATATCAAACCTTAACCCTTTTGATACCAACCCAGCTGAAACCACCTCTGATTCTGTAGTACAAATGTCTTGTTTTCAAAAATTTTGAATTGAAATCTTCCACCAAACCTTAGTCACAATTTATGTTCCTAACACAACTAAGTTATTTTACTAAATTCTTTGTTATATTTAAAATTAATTGAAAGAAACACAGAGCATCTCAACAAAAATATGGTAACAAAAGGGTTAAAATATATAATAGAGAAACAATTCTTAACCCTTTTGATACCAACCTGGCTGAAACCAGCTCTGGCTCTGTAGTACAAATGTCTTGTTTTCATAAGTTTTGAATTATTAAAATCTTCCACCAAACAAACCTTAGTCACAATTTATGTTCCTATCACCAGCTTTATGTTAACTAAGTTATTTTACTAAATTCTTTGTTATATTTAAAATAATTGAAAGAAACACAGAGCATCTCAACAGAAATATAGTAACAAAAGGGTTAAAATATATTATAGAGAAACAGTTCTTAACCCTTTTGATACCAACCCAGCTGAAACTGCCTCTGATCCTGTAATACAAATGTCTTGTTTTCATAAGTTCTGAATTAAAATCTTCCACCAAACCTTAGTCACAATTTATGTTCCTATCACCAGCTTTATGTTAACTAAGTTATTTTACTAAATTCTTTCTTATATTTAAAATTAATTAAAAGAAACACAGAGCATCTCAAAATAAATATGGTAACAAAAGGGCCAAATGTACACATGTCTGTGAAGTGCTCAACCACTTGAGTGTTAATTTGATGAGCAGGCTGTTCTATTCATTGGATTAACTGGAACACTTGTCATTGTAACCGAAGGAGTGCCAATTATTTATGTCCCACTGCTGAACAAAAGAGAAGAGTCTTCTGTGTCCCTATTGTCATGTTGAATTTTCTATATTTACCCATGTATTAGTCACCCTCTTGATTTAGCACTAAATGTTGGTACAAATCTATTATCCTTCATAATACTAGCTCTGCCCATGTATGGGTTGTGCCCCACTTCTATCACTTAGAAATAAAATACAAAATAGCGTGAAAAGTTTACTTCCCAACCATATGGTTCCAGGTTCAGTTCCACTGTGTGGCACTTTGGGCAATTGTCTTCTACTATAGCCTTGGGTTGATCAAAGCCTTGTGAGTGAATTTGGTTGATGGAAACTGAAAGAAGCCCATTGTATGTGTGTATATATGTGTGTGTGCGTGTGACAAATGGTGATGGTGTGTGTGTGTGTGTATGTGTTATTTGTGTCTGTGTTTGGCTGCCCCCCACCATCGCTTGACAACCGATGTTGGTGTGTTTACGTCCCTGTCACGTAGCATTTTGATAAGTCCCCGAAAGAATAAGTACTAGGCTTACAAAGAATAAGTCCTGGGGTCAATTTCTTTGACTAAAAGGCGGTGCTCCAGCATGGCCATGACTGAAACAAATAAAAAAAAAAATCCTTGTATTTACTATTGGTAAATAAAAGTATTCGTGAGGAATCACCACAGATATTTCTGTTACCATGCATAAGAATACAAAAAATACAAAAAAAAACAGGACAAAAAAAACCCAACACGGTTTCCAAATAAACAGCGTAGTGTGGTACAAAGAAATATGTTAGTATACTTGTTGTTGGCTGAGAAATAAAAGACATATTGGAACCAATGACATTTGGCCAAGTAGACCAGCCTGAAAGTAATTCCTCATAAATTGTTTTTATTTTAAAAAGTTTTGCTATGACAGTAAACTGTCAGAATTATTATGCATTTGACAAAATGGTTCCCTGCATTTCATCCAGCTCCTTAAATTCTTAGTTCAAATTCTGCTAAGGTCAGCTTTGCCATTTACCACTGTGCATTTGAGAAGATAAAGTAATGGGGTTGATGCCCATTACGTCCTATGTTCAAATTCCATTTAGGTTAGCTTAGCTTTTTACCTTTCTGGGTTCGATAAGATAAAGTACTGGGGTTGATACTCCTTTCATTCTGAGTTCAAATTCTGCTAAGGTCAGCTTTGCTTTTTACCTTTCTGGGTTTGACAAGATAAAGTATAGGGACTGATACTACTTACATTCCGAGTTCAAATTCTGCTGAGGCCTTTTACCCCTCTGGGTCCAATAAGATAAAGTACCAGTACAGTACTGGGGGTTGATATAATCATTTCACCCACTCCCTCTAAAATTATTAACCTTGTGCAAAAATTTCAAACCTTTTAAAATTCTTCAAGGTGGTGAAATGGCAGAGTGGTTAATAATGCATAGGGCAAAATGCCCAGTGGTATTCCTTTAGCTTCTTATGCTCTGAGTTCAATTCCCAATAAGGTCAGCTTTGCCTTTAATCTTTTACGGGGTTGAAAAAAAAAAAGGTGGGGTACCAGTTGAGTACTGGCGTTGATGTGATTATTTTTTCCCATCCCTTAAAATCACTGGTTCTGTGCCAGAATTTTTTTTTTTTTTTTTTTTTAAGTTTCAGCTTAGAGCTGCGGCCATGCTGATGCACTACCGTGAAACAATTATTTTAAATTTTGCTTCATATTGTCTCCATTTGAATTGAAAGAAGCCTGCTCTGCAAACCGGATGGTTTCAGGTTCAGTCCCACTAAGCAGTGCCTTCTACCATAGCCCTGGTCTGACCAATGCCTTGTTAGTGAATATGGAGGAGAGAAACTGAGAGGAAGCCTGTTGTGTATGTGTGTGTATATATATATATATATATATATATATATATATATATCGCCATGATAGATTACTAACCACTACACACATTTTTTTTCTCTCCTTGTTTCTTTCTGTGTTCCTTTCTGTAGAAGAGCGTAGACTCGAAACATTAAAGACTTTTTCAATCCCCGAGCGTTATACTAATACATCTGTTTGTTTTCTACACTACCTGTCTTCATCTGTTGTTTTTTTCTGAATTCTCCATATATATATATTTATATATATAATGTGTGTGTATAAAGACAGATATAGATATACACATACACATACATTTATATATATATATATACACACATATATATATATCTATATATATTAGACAGAATGAGATAACAAAGCCAAGGCTGTGAGGAGTTTTAAGGGCATTTATAATGAAATAGTCTTACAGCTGTTTCTGGGATATTCTGAATATCCCTTCATCAGAGACGGTGTGAGAAAATATTTGAGTTCGAATTATTATGGAAAAGGAGGAGATAGAGGGAATATATATATATATATATGTGTGTGTATATATATATATATATATATATATATATATATATATATATATATATATATTGATATATTGATATATAAATATAGATGAATATACAGATATACACGTACATGCATATGCTTATACATGTATGTGTATCTGTGTTAATTTAAAAGTGATATTAATTGCTTTATGGTACACTTATAGTGTAATTGTTCATATGTTCTGTGTAATTACATTTACTTGATCTGGCATTAATCAAATAGAATGAAGTCTTCCCCTCTAACACACACACACACACACACACACACACACACACACACGTCTATATATCGTAGGTTTGTTTCCACAACACTTGTACCCATCAATTATAATTATCTACCCAGCCATTTGTCTAGCTTTTTACTTATTACCCACATCTACTCATTTGTCTGTCTACGTTAATATAATCTGTTTACAAACAATTTACTGTCACTCTTAACTAGACATATTTCAAATAACGTTTAATTTACTATATGATCTCATACACAACAAATGTCTTACAGTACCTGTAATAACATATATAATTATATCCACAGTATTATTATGCTACAAAACACAGTCAATATTAAAATGCGTCAACTGTGACAAAATCGGATTTTGCTACTAATATTTTTTTTTCTACTCTATTTCTTGTGCAGTTTGTTATATTCTCAGCATGTTTTACAAAGATGGTAGTATGGTATATCTATAGGTAACTTATTTGAGTGTCAGGTCGGAAAGTTATCACTGAATAGTATAAACCTTCTCGTTATGGGTGAATTTTGAGTGAATGGAGCTATGGAAAAGAAGGCGTTCCAGGTATGACTGTCCTGTTTTTATTTCAAGCAGAAACAGTCTATCTACCTGTCTGTTCGTCCATCTGCTGATCCATGCTTCCAACTATCTATTCATCTATCTATCTATCTATCTAGCTTGTACTATGGCAATACATACCAGCATGGAAAATCAAGCATAAAACGATGGTGGTGGTGATGGTGGTGGCGATGGTGGTGGAGGTGGTGGTCGTGAAGGTTGTGGTGGTGGTGGTTGTGGTGGTGGTGGTAGTGGTGGTTGCAGCAATTCTGAAGGCAGCGGTGATAATAATGTGATCAGGACTTCAAAATAAGTTTTCTTTTTGTTTTTTTTTTTGTTTTTTTTTTTAGACAGCACAAGGCCACAGATTCTTTTCATTTTGTTTTTAATGTGCAGTGGGGGGTGGGAGAATTAGTTCACTATATTGTCACCCCCCCACCTTACACACACACACCTCTCTGCACCAAATGCTTGACTAGCTTTCTATTTTATCCTCCACCCGCACCTCATCAAAGAATGAAAGGCAAATGTGGTGGTAGTGGTGGTGGTGATGGGTTTCGTGTGAATAGGCCGACAAAACAAGATCTGAAATGTCAACAAAAATGACAACATGAAACCGAGAGACTTTCACAAATGACTGATTTTAAAAAAACACTTTCACACATCACCGCTTAGCTCCATTACAAAATGCAGTTACTTGGTCTCCGTTTTAAATATTTACTCGTTAGGCATTCCAATTATCTGCTTTTTTTAAAGATATATCATGAGTTGGGTGGAGGCACAATGGCCCAGTGGTTAGGGCAGCGGACTCGCAGTCATAGGATCATGGTTTTGATTCCCAGACCGGGCGTTGTGAGTGTTTATTGAGCGAAAACACCTAAAAGCTCCACGAGGCTCTGGCAGGGGATGGTGGCGAACCCTGCTGTACTCTTCCACCACAACTTTCTCTCACTCTTACTTCCTGTTTCTGTTGTGCCTGTAATTCAAAGGGTCAGCCTTGTCACACTCTGTCTCACTCTGAATATCCCCCGAGAACTACATTAAGGGTACACGTGTCTGTGGAGTGCTCAGCCACTTGCACGTTAATTTCACGAGCAGGCTGTTCTGTTGATCAGACCCTCGGCGTCGTAAGCGACGGAGTCCCAACAACGTGAGTTGGACACCGTGTGCATATACGATGTGTGTGTGTGTGTGTGTGTGTGTGTTTGCTTGTCTGTGTATGGGAGCTGGATTGGTTGTGTGGTGAAGAAACTTGCTTCTCAACTATGAGGCCTTGGGTTCAATCCCGTTGCTTGGCAAATGGCCCTGGGCTGACCAAAGCTTCGTGAGTGGCTTTGGTATCAGGGAAACTAAAAGAAGACTATCACAGGTGTGTGTGGGTATATGTGTATATATATATATGTGTGTGCATGTGTATGAGTGTGCGTGTGTATATGTGTAAATGTGTGTGTGTGAATGTGTATATATATATGTGTGTGTGTGTGTATGTGTAAATGAGTGTATGTATGTGTGTATGTGTATATATACATGTGTGTATATATGTATGTGTGTGAGTGTGTACCTATGTATATATTTGTATGTGTTTGTGTTGTATTTGTCCCACCCCCCTCCCAGCGACTTGACAACCAGTGTTGGCTTGCTTACATCCCCCGTATTTTCACAGTTCATCAAATGGCACAAATAAGTGCCATAGTGGTGGGAAAAGGTCTTTCAAGGCGGTGGTACTCCAGCGTGGTCGCAATTCAATGATTGAAACAAGTACAAGGGAAAATGAAAGATGTTATGTGGTGTTATTTCTGTGTGTGTGGATAGATGGGTGAAGGGCGGACCATTGTGTGTGAGTTAGAGGTGTACTTGGGTAGCTACATAAAGGTCATAGCAATTTGTGTGAGTGTATAAGGGTGTACAATTATGTGTGTGTGGGTGTTTTATGTATGTTTCATGAAATAAATAGAGCACCATCATGTTGTATGTCAGTGGGTCTGTGTGTGTATGTATAAGTATGTCACTGTCTGTATGTATAGGTATGTCAGTCTGTGTATGGGTATGTCAATGTGTCTGTATGTCTGTGTGTTTGTATGTGTGTATGTATGGGCATTTATATGCTCCAACATGTTATGTAGCAAAATCAAACACGGTTCCACATGAAAGGCAGACAGACTGATGGACAGACAGGCAGTTGAACAAAAGGGAAAGAAAGGGTGACAAACAGACAGATATAGAGAAGTGGGCGTGGCAGTTCCTCTGTAAGCTTGGGAAATTTACAAAGATATATTTTTTTTTTTTGAAAACCACAACACTTCAACATCCCCAGCCATAAATATGATTATTTTGACCCGTTTTCTTTCTGGTACACTCTTTTACCTCTAACACCTCCTCACGTACAAAACACCCACGCACCCTACCTCCACCCACACACTCTCTCTCTCTCTCTCTCTCTCTCACACACACACATACATATGCACGCACACACACACACATACACACATACATATGCTCACAATCACTCATAACTCATATGCATGGATATGCACACACACACACACATACACACGTACATATGCTTACACACACACGCACACACGCTTACACACACGCACACACACACACAATCTGACAAAGAAGTGTTTATAAATTGTCTGCCAAAGCTTTTGTGGGTTTATGGAAGTGTGAGTGTGTGTGTGTGTTTATAAAGATGTGTGTGTGTGTGTTTGTATGTTGACAGAGGTTTGTGTGTGTGTGTGTGTGTTTGTATGTTTACAGAGGTTTGTGTGTGTGTGCGTGTGTGTATGTTTGTTTATGAAGATGTGTATGTTTGTGTGTGTGTGCGTGTGTGTATGTTTGTTTATGAAGATGTGTATGTTTGTGTGTGTGTGTGTTTATGGAGCTGTGTGTCTGTGTTTACAGAGGTTGTGTGTGCGTGTGTTTTTTTACGGAAGTGTGTGTTTGTGTGTGTATATATGTGTATCTGGAGTTACTTTATCAGTATTCTGAAGATGCCTGTTACACATTAGTCTGTGTGGGCGGGTGCCTGTGTGTCCATCTGTATATGTGCTTGTGTATCTGTATGTGTGTCTGTTAGTGTGTGTGTGTCTGTGTGTATGTGTCTGTGAGTTTGTGTGTATGTGTCTGTGAGAGTGTTTGTGTGTGTGTATGTGTGTGTGCGTATTGGTGTCTGAGTGTGTGTGTCTGAGTGTGCGTGTGTGTGTATGTGTGTCTGAGTGTCTGTGAGTGTGTGTGTCTGTGAATTTGTGTGTGTGTCTGTGTGTGTGTGTGTCTTTCTGTTTATTTCTCTCAAGGTGTTTTATTTCTTTTTTTTTACAATACATGAAAAGACAGGTATTTCTGCCATATGTTATCAATACATGTAGGTCTGTGACCAGGTGTTTGTTTAATAAGATGTGTAAGTATGTGTAAAACATGTGTGAGTATGTACACACGTCATCATCATCATCATCATTACTATCATCATCATCATCATCGTCATCATGACCATCATCAGCGTCACCATCATCATTATTGTCATCATTGTTGTCGTCGTTTAACGGCCATTTTCCATGTTGTCATGGTTTGTACGGCTTGGCAGAAGACACTTGTCGAAGGTGCCACTCAGCAAGATTGAACTTCCTAAGCAAACTTCTTAAACACACACCATGATGTCTGCACCAAATGAAATCATGTTTATCTCTGTTGTGTCAATTGGACGACAATATGTTTGTTATTCGGTTCTCGCAAAATCTCAGTTGACTAAGCTTGGTTAAAGTTTAGAGTTGGCATTGATTTCTCATCTGTCTGTTTGCCTTTGTGGCTGTCTGTCTTTTTGTCTATCTGTCTATCTATCTGTCTCTGTATACCTATCTGTCTGTCTGTCTATCTATCTATCTATCTATCTATCTATCTATCTATCTATCTATCTATCTATCTATCTATCTATCTATCTATCTATCTATCTATCTATCTGTCTGTCTGCCTGTTCATGTAGGTATGTGTGTCTGTCTGTCTATCTGTCTGTCTATCTGTCTATCTATCTGTTTGTCTGTCTGTCTGTCTTTCTATCTGTTTGTCTTTCTATCTGTATGTCTGTCTTTCTATCTGTATGTCTGTCTTTCTACCTGTCTGTCTATCTATCTATCTATCTATCTATCTATCTATCTGTTTATCTATCTGTCTGTCTGCCTGTCTGTCTATCTGTCTGTCTGTCTATCTATTTGTCCGTCCATCTGTCTATCTATTTGTCTGTCCATCTGTCTATCTGTTTGTCTGTCCATCTCTCTATCCATCCGTCTGTCTATCTGTCTGTCTGTCTGTCTGCCTGTCTATCTCTCTGTTTATCTGTCTATCTGTCTGTATATCTCTTTGTCTGTTTATCTATTTATCAGTCTATGTATGTGTCTGTCCGTCCGTTCGGCCATACATCCATATGTCAGTCCACCCATCTCCCCCCCCCCACGATTTCTCCCCGTCCCCCCCGTTTCTGGCCTCCCTCTCTCACTTCGATATAAAGTAACATTGTCCATTCCAGCGTCTTTATCAAACAATACTCAAAGCATGTATGCAGCAACGGAATGAAATATTCTTGTTGTTATTTGGAAACAGGTGTCTGTGAGTGATTCCGTTATTGTGTATACACACATACACACACGCACGCACACATACACACACAGAGGAATATCCATATTTGCACCCCCCCCCCCCACACACACACACACATCCACAACAGGTGGATGCTTTCTTTTCCTTTAAATTTTATATAACTGTCTTGCTTAAAGCTTTAATCAATATCTTTTGATGTGTGTGTGTGTGTGTGTATGCATGTAATGTATGTGTGTATGTATGTATGTGTGTGTGTGTGTGTATGTATGCATATGATTGCAGAGATGTGATAGTGTGTGTGTGTGCATGTATTTATGTATGTGTATGCATGTATGTGTGTGTGTGTGTGTATGTATGTATGTATGTATGTATGTACGTATGTATATGATTGCATAGATGTGATTATTGTGTGTGTGTGTGAGTGTATGTATGTATTTATGGATGTAGGTATGTATGTGTGTGTGCATGTATGTGTGTGTATGTATGTTTGTATGTATGCATGCAGATAATTGCATAGATGTGATATTGTGTGTGAATGTATGTATGTATGTGTATGCATGTATGTATGCATGTGTGTGTGTATGTGTATGTATATAATTGCATAGATGTGATTGTGTGTGTGTTTGTGTGTGTGTGTGTGTGTTGAAGATGACAAATTCTTGTTCAATACTAGTTTTTTTCTATGTAGCTTTTTTTGCTATTTTATTTTTTTGTTCTTTTGTAAATTTCAGCCTTAAAGCTGTAGCCATGCTGGAGCACCACCAGATGATTTCAGTATCTGTCTCAATCTGTGTTCATTCCCTGCTTTACATTAATGTGTACACATTTGCACATACATGCAATGTGTATGCATATTCATGTATACACACATGCATGCACACACATGCATGTGCACACACACACACACTCAGATACATATACAAATACATGTACATAAACACATGCACATACACACACACATGTGCACACACAGACATGCATACATACACACAGGAACATGCAAACATAGAGAAGGATGCACACACTCACAAAGGCACACATGCACACACAGAGACGCACATGCCCAAACACAGCGACACATACGCATACATACAGACACGCACACACATACACAGCAACACAACACACGTGCATACAGAGACATACATGTGCACTCAGAAACACACACACACAGATATATGCACACAGTACAAAGACACACACACACACACTGAGAAACCAATACAAACACAGACTCACATATACAACCACAGAGACACACAAAAACACACACACACACACAAACCCATATGGACAGGCATATTTAGAATCTATATCGGCTTAGGAACTTTGCCATATGATCTTATGTGCCATTATGGAATAATATTTTCAATATAAACAAAGAAAGCTAAGATGGTCGAATGGTTGGAAAAGCCGAGCAAATAAACTTGAGGCCTTTTACTATTTAAATTCGTTCTGTGTTCAAATCCTGGCAAAGTCCGCATTACATTTTATCCTCCAGGATCAATGAACTAGGCATTCAACATATACTGGGGTCAGGCTGGTTCACTTGAGATAGCAATTTGGCAGAAGATACAGCTTTCTGAGTTGAAATTCCTCTGAGGTTAACTTACCCTTTCATCATTTAAGAGTTGATAAAAGAAAAGTTGAAAAGATAGAAACATGCAAGTTCAGTTCAAGAATAAAAAACCGTTTATCATCCCAGGACTATCCTCTCAGGATTATAATCCTCCTGGGACTTTATCTGCCTCCAAAATTTGTAATCTCGTTTCAGTATGAGAAATCAATGCAGTTCTCATTGACAGCTCTGTACAAATATGAAGCTTTGAACGGTTTGCCAAAACCAACCAAGTTCTCTTTTTTTTAACCATTCTAACTTTCCAGAAAGAAGGATAATGTTTGGGGTTAACCATGTATTTTTTCTGTAGCAAGACATTCTGTCATACTCCTACCTTACATCACCTGGCATTAGGCCTTCTCCCACAATCTTGTTCCCAGCTCAGTCTTGCAACTTAATTGGTGACCTCATCAATACCTGTTGCACAAAAAAAAAAACACCCAGTGCGATTTCATCATATTTAACTTATCGCTGGCTCTAAATTCTATAGAAAATATTTGTAGAAATAACTGAAAAGTAAATAAAGTTTGCTTTAGAAGCATTGAGGTGTATTGAAAGATACAGAAATAATTTATTCTCAAATGCATGATAATGCTAATACAATAACACGAACAGGATAAACTCTCCATATATTGCAGAAAAAATCATTACCAGCCAGCCATGAGACTCGAACTCACATCCCTTTACTTTCATCGGAAGTTGAATTTAACATTAGCATCGTATAAAGCTAGATTTATAAATCCTAAAATTGCAGAACAATTCGTTACTGGGAAGTTTAGCTTAATGGTAAAGCACTTGAAATGTAATCACAGGGATGTGAGTTCGAGTCTCATGGCTGGCTGGTAACGATTTTTTCTGCAATATATGGATAATTTATCCTGTTCATGCTATTATTATGATACTTTTGCATAATAGCAGCGATATACATTACACCAGTGGTTCCCAAAGTGGGCGGTGGAAAGATCAAGAGGGGTGTTGAAGAAAAGTGGGGCAATAATAGGGTGACCAAAAGAGGGCAAATGATGTAACCCATCCCCCACAAAAAAAACAAAAAAAAAAACAAAAAAAAACAAAAAGAAAACAAAAAAAAACAAAAAGAAATAATGATGATAATTAGGTAAAGTTTTATTTGTGAAATACTGTTGTTCTGAGTGGAGGCGCAATGGCCCAGTGGTTAGGGCAGTGGACTCGCGGTTTCGATTCCCAGACCGGGCATTGTGAGTGTTTATTGAGCGAAAACACCTAAAAGCTCCATAAAGGCTCCGGCAGGGGATGGTGGCGAACCCTGCTGTACTCCTCCACCACAACTTTCCCTCACTCTTACTTCCTGTTTCTGTTGTGCCTGTAATTCAAAGGGTCAGCCTTGTCACACTGTGTCACACTGAATATCCCCGAGAACTACATTAAGGGTACACGTGTCTGTGGAGTGCTCAGCCCCTTGCACGTTAATTTCACGAGCATGCTGTTCCGTTGATCGGATCAACTGGAACCCTCGACGTCGTAAGCGACGGACTGCCAACACTGTTGTTCTGAATTTGCTGCAGAAAGGAGCCTACGTTAGTGGTGCTGAGTTGAGGTGTGGTGTGGTGTGGAGGGGGTGGTACTAGGAATGTGGCTCAAGAGTCAAGAGGGCGGCAGCCCGATAAAGTTTTGGAGTCGCTGCATTACACCAACACTCACACACACACACACACACACACACATATAAGTAGTAAATTGTAATAGAGCTCATTCGTCTTCATAATTGTTGGCTATAACTAGACATTCAAGTCAGTAGATGTC
>NC_142947.1:41118390-41130890 GCF_046866305.1 Octopus bimaculoides | reverse complement strand
TGGAGGTGAGGGTGGTAGGGGTTGGTGGAAGAGAGATTAATACTTTCAATCCCTGCAGCATTTGTGTGTGTGTGTGTGTGTGTGTATGTGTGTGTGTATCTGTGTGCGTATGTGTTTGCGTCTGTGTGTAGTATGTGTGTGATCTATGCTTGGTGTGTAGTATGTGTGTGTGTGAGAGCGAGCTTCTGTGGATGGTATGTCAATGTGCGTAAGTGTGTGTGTGTGTGTGTGAATGTGTATGTGATATGGTTGTTCTCACGATTGTGCATGCTATCTTGTATATGTGATGCAGGTTTTCACTGTAATGCTGTGTGTGTGTGTGTGTGTGTTGTATATATATATATATGTATATATATGTTTGTGTGCCTGTGTTTGTCCCCCGCAACATCGCTTAACAACCAATGCTGGTGTGTTTATGTCCCCGTAACTTAGCAGTCCGGCGAAAGAGACCGATAGAATAAGTACTAGGCTTACAAAGAATAAGTCCTGGGGTTGATTTGCTCGACTAAAAGGCGGTGCTCTAGCATGGCCACAGTCAACTGACTGAAACAAATAAAAGAGTAAAGATATATATATATACATATATACCAGAGTAAGCACATGCAATGTGCAACAAGGTGGAAAAAAGAGTACTCAAATACCAGAGGTAGAGTAATATGCTCCATTTCTAACAAAACTGTCCGATGAACGGGAACGTGAAACTCAGAGTAACGGTTTTTTTGTTATATTTCTGCTGCTTTTAAATAAAGTATATACATATATATATATGTGTGTGTGTGTGTGTGTGTATATATATATATATATATATATATATATATATATGTATATGTATATACGATGGGCTTCTTTCAGTTTCTGTTTCCCAAGTCCGCTCTCAAGGCTTTCGTCGGCTTGAGTCTATAGCAGAAGACACTTGCCAAGGTGCCACACGCAGTGGGACTGAACCCAGAATCACCACACAGCTGCAGCACCCACCTTGAAGAATTTTAGTCAAACAAATTAACCCCTGTACATTTTTATTCTCTCTAAATCTTGTACTTATTCTATCAGTCTCTTTTGCTGTACCGCTAAGTAAACACACCAACACTGACTGTCAGGCAGTCGTATGGGACAAACACAGGCTCCTCAAAAGTCTCTATAAATATTACTTCACCGCAGGCTACTTGAAGCACTTTAACTAAAGAGGTTTTTTAAATGAAAGCTCTCATGTTTTCTCAATGTTTCCTCAAGTATGTACGGAGTCGGTGTTCCTCGTAAATCACGTCAAATCCTCCATTGGAGCCGAGAGATCCTGTTTGTTGTTTCGTCCTCTGGTTTACCGGCTTTGGTCCAGAAAGAGAACAATAAGTGGATTCAGATGTACTGGCTCCTTAAATGTCACTGCCACTACCACCACCACTATCATCATCAACACCACCACCACCACCACCACTATCATCATCAACACCACCACCACTATTATCATCATCACCACCACCACCACCACCATCATCATCATCACCACCATCATCATCATCACCACTATCATCATCATCACCACCACCACCACCACCACCACTATCATCATCATCACCACCACCACTACCACCACTATTATCATCATCACCACCACCACCATCACCATCATAACCACCACTATCATCACCATTATCACCATCACCACCACTGCCGCCACTGGTACCATCTCCAGCATCACCGCCTCCCCTACCACCACCATCGTTCATCTCCATTACCATCACCACTACTACTACCGTCACCACCTCCACTTCCACCATCATCGTCGTCTCCATTACCACCACCACCACCACCATCAATATCTCCATCACCATCACCACCACCACCGCTGCCACCATTTTTGCTTCCTACTCTTGACCATGTACTGAGTCACTTTTCGAGAAAAACCCTTCCATGAGTTCATTGACGTCTTGTGTGGTTTCAGGAAAAACCACTTCTGAAATGCAACTAATTCTTCTATTTTTCTTCTTTCCTTTTTTTTGCTTTCAATTGCTTTGAACTGATGGGGAAAAAATTGCTCTTTGTTTGGCTTCAAACTACAGTCTGACTGACTATTAAAATATATATATATCCAACCCATGCTAGCATGGAAAGCGGACATTAAACGATATATATAGGTGAAGTATATTTGCCGCTTAAATGTGGCTGACCCCTAAGGGTGGATGTTACTGTTGCTTTTAGCCCCAGGAGAACATCTCCTCCAGCTGGCTATTGACACACATCTGTGTCCTGTCTGTATTTGTAAAGGGAAGTCATCCTTCCCATATATATATATATATATATATATATATATATATATATATATATATAAATATGATGATGATATATACATATATATATATATAACTACATGGTTCTGGGTTCAGTCCTACTGTGTGGCACCTTGGGCAAGTGTCTTCTAGTATAGCCTTAGGCCGACCAAAGCCTTGTTAGTGGATTTGGTAGACGGAAACTGAAAGAAGCCCATCGTGTGTGAGAAGACCTGTTGAGTCAAGTAAAACCAATATCGTAGCTGTGGCCAGTGCCCACAGACTGGCTCCTATGCTAGTGGCACGTAAAAAGGACCATCCGAATGTGGTCGATGCCAGGTCCGCTAGTCTGGTACCCATGCCGGTGGCACATAAAAGCACTCAGTACACTCTCGGACTGGTTGGCGTTAGGAAGAGCATTCGGCTGTAGAAACTTTTCCAAATCAGATTGGAGCCTGGTGTAGCCATCTGGTTCACCAGTCCTCAGTCAAATCGTCCAACTCATGCTAGCATGGAAAGCAGACGTTAAACGATGATGATGATGGTATATATATATATATATATATATATATATATATATATATATATATTTATATATGGGTACAGGATGTCATCAACAGTAAACAACATGAAATACAAAAACAAATAAGTTAAATAAGCAAATAACGAGTTAAATGTTAGTGTAGGGGTTAGGTGTGAGAGGTCAGATATGGACGGTTTAAATGTAAAACATGTAGAATATCTGAGCTGGATTTAGCCAGTTTGAATACTAAAGAGTTAAGTCATTTATCAGAAAACATGCATGACAATAATCTAGGAATTCTTTCTTGGAAAACTTTGCCTGAGGAAGCATTTTTCTTTGTTTTATAGTTTTTTGGGGTTTTTTTTTTGTAAGTTTTCCATTACTCACCATCAAGTGGACATTTTCTTCAACTATAAGGGTTAG
Source organism: Octopus bimaculoides (assembly GCF_046866305.1). NCBI lineage: Eukaryota > Metazoa > Mollusca > Cephalopoda > Octopoda > Octopodidae > Octopus > Octopus bimaculoides. The sequence continues at coordinate 41,127,680 of NC_142947.1, read as the reverse complement.
CCAGCATTGTGAAGAAAACTTTGGAAAAATCAAGTTACATCTGCAATTTGTTTGAATTGAATAGAACTATGCCTTAAGTAGACAGCTGTAGGAATTTTGTGTAGTTAATATTTACAAATGAATTATTAATATATTGAAATAAATGCAGGAGATCGTATGATATGAGAAAATATCTGACAGCTTTTGAATTTCTTATGATATCAATATACAAGGACGTGTTCACTTCAATACCAACACTCTGGTTTTCTCTTCATTTGTGAACCACATTTATAAAACTTCTAAGCATCTCTGCCAACAATGGACCAATGTTTTTCTCTTTTGCACTGTGATTTAAAACCAACACACACACACACATACATACATACACACACACATACATACATACATACATACACACACACATACATACATACACACACACACACATACATACATACATACACACACACACACATATATATGTGTGTGTGTGTATATGTATATATATATATGTGTGTGTGTGTGTGTGTGTGTGTGTGTGTATATTGTTGTTGGTACTCCGTCGCTTACGACGTCGAGGGTTCCAGTTGATCAGATCAATGGAACAGCCTGATCGTGAAATTAACGTGCAAGTGGCTGAGCACTCCACAGACACATGTACCCTTAACGTAGTTCTCGGGGAGATTCAGCGTGACACAGTGTGACAAGGCTGACCCTTTTGCATTACAGGCACAACAGAAACAGGAAGTAAGAGTGAGAGAAAGTTGTGGTGAAAGAGTACAGCAGGGTTCGCCACCATCCCCTGCCGGAGCCTTGTGGAGCTTTTAGGTGTTTTCGCTCAATAAACACTCACAACGCCTGGTCTGGGAATCGAAACCGCGATCCTATAACCGCGAGTCCGCTGCCCTAACCACTGTGACCATACTGGAGCACCTCTCAATAGGTTTAGTCGAACAAACTGTCCCTAGTACTTAGTCCTTATTTTTTTTAAGTTACCAGCCATGCCTGGTAACACAAAAAAAAAACTTAATAATGTCTCCTTACCATTTCTCTGACCACTGCAACCATTCACTCGTGTAGCTGACCGTCAAACTTGGCACCGGCTTAACTTTCGTAATCCAAATGACATTCACTGATTGCATTGCTAATTAGTGAGTCTTGGAGTTCTCTGCTATGACTCTGCTGTGTCTGCTGCAAATTAAAACAACAATACATAGACATTCGTTCACCAAGTAATTACATACTCTTAATTAGTTTATTTATTAGTTTTCCTTTCTTTGTTTTTTTTTGTTTTGTTTCTTTCTTATTGCTTTTACTTATTAATTAGATTTTATGACTTAATATTTCACCATCATTATCGCCATAACCACCACCACCACCACCACCACTACAACAACCACAACCGCCTTTACTGTCACTGCTGCTGCTGCTGCTGCCACCACCCTGACCTCCACCGAGGCTGCCATCACAACCACCATCACCACTATCACTGCTACAACCGCCACTACTGCCACCACAACCACCACCATCAACATCATGACCATCACCACCACCATAACCATCATCATCACCACCACCACCTTCACCAACACCACCACTGCCATCACCACGGTTACCATCACCACCACTACCATCTCCATAACAACCACCATCACCACCATCACCATAACAACCACCACCACCATCACCATAACAACCACACCACCACCACCACCACCTCCACCACCACCATCACTACCATCACCATAACAACCACCACTACCACAACCACCACAATCACCACCACCACCACAACCACCACAGCCACCACCACCACCATCACCACCCCCACCAGTAACACCCACTACATCTTTTCTTCAGAATCTTACATGATTGTCTTCTTTTATAATAAGCCGTAATTTATAGAAGCAACATGTCCTACATATTGCTACAGACTTATATCTTATATATATATATATATATATATATATATATGTATGTATATGTGTGTGTGTGTGTATGTATGTATCTAAAAGAAGAAAAAGAAAATGCAGATTGGGAAGTTAATAATTGTTATATATACACCTATTATTTTAAGGAAATTAATTCCCCCAAAATATTCGCTATTGAACCAATATTTCCTTGGATGGAACCATCCCTTCATGAGGTTAACACAACTTCTAATAGAATTTATATATATATATATATATCATCATCATCATCATCATCATCGTTTAACGTCCGCTTTCCATGCTAGCATGGGTTGGACGATTTAACTGAGGACTGGTGAACCATATGGCTACACCAGGCTCCAATCTGATTTGGCAGAGTTTCTCCAGCTGGATGCCATTCCTAATGCCAACCACTCCGAGAGTGTAGTGGGTGCTTTTACGTGCCACCAGTACGAAGGCCAGTCAAGCGGTACTGGCAACGGCCACGCTCAAAATGGTGTATTTTACGTGCCACCTGCACAGGAGCCAGTCTGTGGGCACTGGCAACAACCAGTGCCATACACACACACATATATTGCCATGTATCTCATTTACGGCAGTACACCTTTTACTGTCCTCATTCCTGCTCTCTCTCTCTCTCTCCTTCTTTTTCTCTCTCACAGGCCAGGTAACCTTGTACCTCCTCTTCAGCAGGACACCTGTTTTCATCTCTCTGCCTCACTATAACCTTTCATCATATGACATGAGATCATCTCTTCTAATGCCCCGTCCCCTCTCAAAAGATTTTTGTCTTGCAAGTTACTTAGGTGCCACTTAAAAAGCGTCCAGTCCACACTGTAAAGTGGTTGGCATTTGGAAGGGCATCCAGCTGTAAAAAACATGCTAAAACTGACCTCAGTCCACTCTGCTGGGTGGTTAATGTTAGGAAGGGCATCCAGCCATAAAAACCCTGCCGAAACACACGCAGAAGTCAAGCGCAGGCTGCTTCCTGGCTGGTGTCCTGTCAAACCGTCCCACCCATGCCAGCATGAAGACAGATGTTAAACGATTATGATGATGATGATGATGATGGTGATGGTTGCTTGCCCACTGCCATCCTAGGCCTCTGCTTCTCCAGGCACAAAACTGGTTTCTGGTTCAGCTACCAAGAAATAAGCTCTCTCTCTCTTAGGAATAAGCATCTTTTGCAATGCTTCTCATGAAGCATTGCCCCACTCTAGATCTCTGATCTCTTGCCAAAATACCAGTTATATCTTCTTTTATCTTGTATTACCTATGTGCTTCAGTCATCGGACTGTGGCCATGCTGGGGCACCACCTTGAAGTGTTTTAATTAAAACAAATCAACCCCAGCACATTATTCCTTTCCCTTACTTATTATTTTCTTTTCAGTCGGGTACTTATTCTATTGGGCTCCTTTGCTGGACTGCTAAGGTACGGGAATGTCAGCAAACCAACACCGGTTGCCAGGTAGTGTGTGTGTGTGTGTGGGGGGAAACAAACACAATGACACATGGTTTCAGGTTCAGTCTCACTGCATGGCACCTTGCGCAAGAATCTTCTACTATATCCTGGTAGAAAGAAACTGAAAGAAGCCCATCATGTGTGTGTGTGTGTTTGTGTTTATTCTTTCTTTTTTATATTCTTTTATATGTTTCAGTATGGCATGGGTGACTGCTGGGTTTCCATAAACAACCCTTTCCCAGACTTGTACGTAGGAGGGGAACTTTCTAGGTGCAAACCCACGGTCCTTCTTGACCAAAGGATGTCTTTACCCCCTTTTAACCCTTTTAATTAATACCAGTGACACAACAGAAGTGTTTAGCACATTGTGCAGTCCTGGAGTAGTAGTAGTAGTAGTAGCAGCAACAGTATTGTTGTTGTTGTAAAAAAAGCAATGGAGTTACAGAAATGCTAATACGACCGGATTCAATTTCTTTATATTACATCTGATAATCTTTTATGCAAAACTCCAAAATCTGAAATTTTGTTTGAAGTGAAGCACCATAAATGGTTAAGGTAAAAAAATAATTTAAAAAAAGCACCGAAAAGAGTTTAAAAGACAAAAAAAAAAAGAAAAAAAAAGTAAAAAGGTGTGGGTTAAAGGTGAGCAGAGAAACGAAAACAGTAAAACATGAAAGGAATGTGTAGCAGTTTTATGCGGTTGTTAAAATGGAGTGATTTTGTTTTGAGGAAAAGCAAAGCCTCGTCAAAGCGAAACCGTTATATGTCATGCAACACAGTTGTGTAGCCGGAGGGTCAGAAGGAGTGGGGTCTACCCCGGGGAATATTTTTATAGGGGTTGTACTTTTGAGTCTACTGTATGAAAGGCCGACTTTGTTTTACATCCTTTCAGGGTTGGTAGATTAAGTACCAGTTACGCACTGGGGTCGATGTAATTGTCCTAACCCCTTCGTCCAAAATTTCAGGCCTTGTGTCCCGTGTGAACTGGCAGAATCGTTGGCACGCTGGACGAAAATGCTTTGTGGTATTTCTCCCATTGCTACGTTCTGAGTTCAAATTCCGCCGAGGTCAACGTTGCCTTTCATCCTTTCAGGGTCGATGTAATAAGTACCAGTCATGCACTGAGGTTGATTTAATGGACTTACTCGCTGCCCCGAAATTGCTGGCTTTGTGGCTGCTACAAGTGTCACATGACCAGCCCATTTAAAAGTAGCCTTGAATTGTGCTTGAGAAGACCTGTTGAGTCAAGTGAAATCATAGTCGTGGTCGATGCCAGTGCTGCCTGACTGGTGCCCTGTGCCAGTAGTACATAAAAAGCATCATCTGAACATGGTCGATGCCAATGCCACCTGACTGGCACCCATGATGGTGGCACGTAAAAAGCACCATCCGAACATGGTCGATGCCAACGCTGCCTGACTGGCACCCGTGATGGCGGCACATAAGAAGCACCATCTCAACATGGTTAATGCCAGCATTACCTGACTGGCTCCCCATGTCAGTGGCACATAAAAAGCACCATTCAAGCGTGGTCCGATGCCTGTAGTAACTAACCTGCTCCTGTGCTGGTGGCACATAAAAAACACCCACTACACTCTCGGAGTGGTTGGCATTAGGAAAGGCATCCAACTGTAGAAACCTCGCCAGATCAGATTGGAGCCTGGTGCAGCCTTCTGGCTTGCCAGTCCTCAGTCAAACCATCCAACCCATGCCAGCATGGAAAACGGACGTTAAACGACAACGATAATGATTTCTAACAATAGTTATCATCCTAATATTGGTAGAAATTTGTATGGAAAGATTACGATATTATTACTGACATGTTTTGGAGACTGTAACCCCGTAAAAGGGCCAGAAAAATCAATAGTTTTTTTTGATTTTTTTTCCTGCTGATTTCCAAACAATTGTACATTTATAAAATGGGAGGAATTTTAACTTAGAATGTGGAAGAATGGAACTAAATACTATAGTGACCTACCATTTCTGCTGCACCATTGCATTTTTCAAATCAACTACAACAACAAAAAAACACAACACCAATAATAATAATAATAAATAATATCAATAATAATAATAACAATGGTGGTGGTGATAAGGATATGAGAAGCAATAATAAACAACAAAACTAGTCACAGCAATTGCTGCAGTTTTAATACCAGCGATAATGAAGTCCTGGCTGTTTACTATATATGTATATATATACATACATATATATGTGTGTATGTATGTATGTAGGTGTGTATGTATCTTCCTGGCATTCAACAACAGCGTACATATATAATTATATGCCAGCCACATCTGGCATTGTTTAGCTTTACCAAATCTCCATGGAGACACTGGAAGATCTTATCCACTATTCCAGTGGGGAGTTTGGTTTCAGCTATCTGCAAGACGATGGCATTCTGTCTCTGCAGTGGGGGTAAGGAAGCAAAAAAGCTGCACATTTCGAATCAATATTTACTTGTCTTTGAGATGTTTGGCTGAGTTCGGGCCATAATTGCTGGTTTTCACTTTTTCTTTTCTTTTTTTCTTTTTTTTTTTTTTTTGTCGTTTTCATCCTGTGTTTGTTGCACTTTTATAGAATTTTCTCGAACAGCGATGTTCTGCAATTTGGCAGAGTATTGAAAATTAGAAGGATACGCCATTTTTATTCAATTCCACTTTGGTTTTGTCTTTCGCAATCTCTGTCTCTACACGTGTTTATTTGGAGACCACGACACTGGTACCAACGCCTACAAAACATTCATTGGATTTGCATGTCGAAATACTTGCGCAGATTTTACTATTATCATGATCATTGTTTAACGTTCTCCTTTCATGCAGGTATGGGTTGGACGGTTTGTCAGGAGCCAGCCAGGTACAAGACTACCCCAGGCTACTGTGTCTGTTTTGGCAGGGGTTTTTTTTTTTTTTTACAGCTGGATGCCCTTCCTAACACCAACCTCTCTGCACAGTGGAGTGAGTGTTTTTTTACATGGCGAGGGGTCAGTTTTGGCAGATTTTTGTCCTTCCAAATGCCAACCAGTTTACAATGTAGAGTGGATGCTTTTTACAAGGCACCAGCCCTAGCAGGGTCGCCAAGTAACTTGCAAGACAAGGGATTTTGATCGGAGAAGAGGCATTGGAGTAGGGAATTTTGTGTCAGATGATCAAAGGTTAGAGTGTGACAGAAACTGAGAGGCAAAAACAAGTATCTTGCTATAGAGATGATACATGGTAACCTGACCAGAGGGGGAGATAGTGGACCGAGCATGATCGTTGCCAAGGCCTTGCTGGCTCTTGTGCCAGTGGCATGTGAAAAACAGCATTCGAGCAAGGCCGTTGTCAGTGCCGCTGGACTGGCTCCTGTGCAAGTGGCACATACAAAAAAACCCTCTGAGCGTGGCCATCACCAGTACCATCTGACTGGCCCTCATGCCGGTGGCACGTAAAGGCGCCCACTACACTCTCGGAGTGGTTGGCATTAGGAAGAGCATGGAAAGCGGACGTTAAACGATGATGATGATATGTGTGTATGTGCTATATGTATATATGTATGTATATATATATATATATATATATATATATATATATATATACACACACACACACATATATATATACATATATATATGTGTGTGTGTGTATGTATATGCACACCCTCACACACTTGCATGCATTATACATGTGTATGCATGTGTGTCTTTATGCATATGTATAGACACAAAGTTAAAATCAATAACCGCTAGCCATAGATACATACACTTACAAACACACACACACACACACACATGTAATGAGCTCTGCTTTTGATTGGTTATTGGCAAAGGGCTTATACTGGTAAGTAATATTTGGCAACGTTACTGGCCATTTCGAGAAATCCTCTTGTAATCATCCTGCTATCTTCTGACCATCCCTCCTCAAATTGTTATTTTTCTTTTAATTTTTATCTTATTGAACTATAAATGCTAATCTATCGTCGTCGTCGTCGTCGTCGTCGTCGTCGTCGTCGTCGTCGTCGTCGTCGTCGTCGTCGCCGTCGTCGCCGTCGCCGTCGCCGCCGCCGCCGTCGTCGTCGTCGTCGTCGTCGTCGTCGTCGTCGTCGTCGTCGTCGCCGTCGCCGTCGTCGTCGTCAAAGGTGGTGAGCTGACAGAATCGTTAGCATGCTGGGCGAAATGTTTAGTGGTATTTCATCTTCCTTGACAATCTGAGTTCAGATTCAGCCAAAATCGACTTTGTCTTTCATCCTTTCGGGGGTCGATAAAATAAGTACCAGTTATGCACTGGGGATTGATGTAATCGACTAGCCCCCTTCCCCCCCCCAAAAAAAAATTTCAAGGCCTTGTGCCATAGGCTGTATTCTGTTCCCACTGGTGGTAACCTATGCTTACTGACTGTATTCTTCTCCCATAACTTGTAACTTACTCCCACAAGTTGTAACGTATTCCCACAACTTGTAATTGAATCTTTCCAGTTGCTACATATTTCTACAGGCTATAATCTATTGCCACGATTTGTAACCTATTCTTGCAGCTTATTCCATATTCCCACAGGCTTTAACCTATTCCCACAAGTTGTAACTTATTCCCACAACTTGTAATTGAATCTTTCCAGTTGCAACATATTCCTACAGGCTATAATCTATTGCCACGATTTGTAACGTATTCTCACAGCTTATAACATATTTCCACCAGCTTTAAAACCTATTCCCACAAGTAGTAACCTATACTAATAAGTTGCAACTTATTCCATAGGCTGTAACCTATTCCTTCTGTTTGTAACATGTTCCCACAGGTTGTACACTCTTCCCAAAGCTAGACGAATGGAATGAGCATCTGGCTGTGTTTAATCCAATTAATTCCATTTAATCTCGTACAAATTGCTCGTGTTTTAAATTTGGTGTGGCTTAAGAAAGCATCATTTAAATTCAGACAGGATGCTGCTCTAATCACAATACATGAGCACATAGGAGACAGAGAAAGAGAGAGAAATAGAGACTGGGTTACAAATCCATCTAGGCCATACAAGCTTACAGAGGCAGATATTATCATGATGATGTGATAGCGATGCTGATGTTGTTGTTGTTGTCGTTGTTGCTATTTCGACCCAGACGTATGTAGAAAAATTAAAGTAGCAAATATTGAAACAATGCTTTCTTTTTCACCTCGTTAATAGTTTTGTTGTTGTTGTTGTTGTTTTTTTTTTTATTCTTTCTTTGCCATCCAATTATTGTAAAATATTTCTAGGTACTGGGTTATATAAAGTTAACAATATCTTGCCAAAAATTCAGGTAATTATAACTGACATTTTCAAAACTGTCTCCGTAGGAAAAAGAAAAACAAGGAGTGAAAGAAAGACGGAATGGGAAAAGAGGAAGAATAAAAGGAATGTCTCAAGAACTCCTCCACTTTGCTCTTCTTCTTCTTCTTCTCTCTCTTTCTCTCTCTCTCTCTCTCTGAGTTTCTCTCCCCCCTCTCTCTCTGTGTCACTCTCTCCCTCCTCGCTTTCTAAACTTCTCACATCTGAACAGCCCAGGCTGTTCTAAGTTTCAACTGTATATTTTAATGACTGAGCTTAGCTTACCTACTACATATATATATATATATATATATATATATATACACAGATGCATTGTTAGGTATATAAAGTATGTGTTTGTGTGTGTGTGTGTGTGTATACATACTTATACACATGGATGTAAACACACCAGCATTGGTTGTCAAGTGATGGGTGGGGACAAACATTTATATATATACATATATATACACACATACACACACACACACACACATATATATATGATGGGCTTCTTTCAGTTTCTGTCTGCCAAATCTACTCACAAGGTTTTGGTCATCCCGAGACTATAGTACAAGGCACTTGTCCAAGGTACCATGTTGTGGGACTGAACCCAGAACCATATGGTTGGGAGGCAAGCTTC